>NW_024358835.1:0-6015 GCF_014805655.1 Passer montanus
GGTGTGGGAAAATGGAAGAGGTTTTAAAATACCCTAAAAAATTTTCCTCTCAAAGGTGCCCCAAAGAGGTTTTTAAGAGTGTCAGAAAATAGGCACAAAATAATTCAGGAAAAAATAAAAATCGCAATGAAATGGCCATAAAAAAATAAAATTAAAAAAAAAATCCTTCCCGAAAAATATTTGGGTGGGGGAAAATGGAAGAGGTTTTAAAAAAGCCAAAAAAAATTTGCTCTCAAAGGTGCCCCAAAGAGGTTTTTAAGAGTGTCAGAAAATAGGCACAAAATAATTCAGGAAAAAATAAAAATCGCAAGGAAATGGCCATAAAAAAATAAAATTAAAAAAAAAAATCCTTCCCGAAAAATATTTGGGTGTGGGAAAATGGAAGAGGTTTTAAAAAAGCCTGAAAAAAATTTCCTCTCAAAGGTGCCCCAAAGAGGTTTTTAAGAGTGTCAAAAAATAGGCACAAAATAATTCAGGAAAAAATAAAAATCGCAAGGAAATGGCCATAAAAAAATAAAATTTAAAAAAAAAAAATCCTTCCCAAAGAATATTTGGGTGGGGGAAAATGCAAGAGGTTTTAAAAAAGCCAAAAAAAATTTGCTCTCAAAGGTTCGCCCAAGAGGGTTTTAAGAATGTCAGGAAATAGGGACAAAATAATTCAGGGAAAAAAAAAAAAAGTCGCGAGGAAATGGCCATAAAAAAATAAAATTACCCAAAAAAAATCCCCCGAAAAAATTTTAAACAATAATTCTCAAAATATTCCCCCCAAAAATTCTTCAAATCTTTAAAAAGACCTGGAAAATTCAAAAAAAAAAAAAAAAAGCCAAAAAAATTCCCCCAAAAAATAATTAAAAAAAAAAATCACAAAGAATTCCGCCAAAAAAATTTTAAATCTTTAAAAAAGACCCGGAAAATTTAAAAAAAAAAAAAAAAAGCCAAAAAAATTCCCCCAAAAAATAATTAAAAAAAAAAATCACAAAGAATTCCGCCAAAAAAATTTTAAATCTTTAAAAAAGACCCGGAAAATTTAAAAAAAAAAAAAAAAAAAGACCCAAAAAAATCCCCCAAAAAATAATTTAAAAAAAAAATCACAAAAAATCCCACAAAAAATTCCCAAAATCTTAAAAAGTCCCCGGAAAATTAAAAAAAAAATAAATAAATAAAAATAAAAAAACCCGAAAAATTAAAAAAAAATTGCAAAAGGATTCCCCAAAAAAGTTAAAAACAAAAATACAAAACAAATCCCACCAAAAAAATTCTTAAAATCTTAAAAAATCCCTGGAAAATTAAAAACCAAACAAACAAACAAACAAACCAAACCTGGAAAACTCCCCAAAAAAATCCCTGAAAAATTAAAAAAAAAAATCCCCCAAAAAATTCCAAAAATATCCCTCCAAAAAATTCCCAAAAAAATCCCTCGAAAATCACTGAACTATTCCCAAAAATTAAAAAAAATCCCTGAAAAATTCCCAAGAAGTCCCGAAGAATTCTCACAAAAATCCAGAAAAATCCCTAAAAAATTTTTTAAAAATCCTAAAAAATCCCTGAAAAATTCCCAAGAAGTCCCGAAGAATTCTCACAAAAATCCAGAAAAATCCCTAAAAAATTTTTTAAAAATCCTAAAAAATCCCTGAAAAATTCGCAAAAAATCCCCGAAAAATTCCCAAAAGATCCCTGAAAAATTCCAAAAGAATTCCCAAAAAATCCCTGAAAAATTCCCAAGAAGTCCCGAAGAATTCTCACAAAAATCCAGAAAAATCCCTAAAAAATTTTTTTTAAATCCCTGAAAAATTCGCAAAAAATTCCAAAAAAATCTCCAAAAAATCCCCAAAAATTTTCAAATCAATATCCCAGAAAAACCCCAAAACCCCCCAGTAATTCCCGAGATTCCGAGCGGTGCCGACCTTTCCCGAGGTGGCCTCGAGCGGCGCGGGCAGGGAGCTGCCGCTCAGCGCGGCCAGCAGGGGGCTGCGCGTGGAGCCGCCGTCGTAGACGAACAGGTAATCGTAGGTGCACTCCGTGTCCATGAAGGTGAACGTCAGCAGGATCCTGTGCCGGGGGCTGGGGGCTGCAATCGTGGGGAGGAGTCAGCGGGGAAACGCCCCCGCCCCGAAATAAATCCCGAAATCCCATAAAAATCCCGTAAAATTGTGAAATCCCAGAAAAATCCCATAAAATTCCTCTTAATAGGAGGGCGCCCCCTAGCGGATGTGAGGGTCTCATATTTGGGGAAGGGTCAGGGGAGACCCCAAAACATCCCAAACCTCAAAAACCCCAAAATCACAAAAACCTGTAAAAACTCCCAAAAAATCCAAATAAAAAAATCCTTAAAACTCCCCAAAAAATCCTACAAAAATCCCATTGAAATCCCATAAAGGTGCCTTTAAGAGGAAGGCGCCCCCTAGCGGATGTGAGGGTCTCATATTTGGGGAAGGGTCAGGGGAGACCCCAAAAGATCCCAAACCTCAAAAACCCCAAAAACCCGTAAAACATCCCAAAAAAATCCCATTTAAAAAATCCTTAAAACTCCCCAAAAAATCCTATAAAAATCTCATTGAAATCCCATAAAGGTCCCTTTAAGAGGAGGATGCCCCCTAGCGGATGTGAGGGTCTCATATTTAGGGAAGGGTCGGGGAAACTTCAAAAGATCCCAAACCTCAAAAACCCCAAAAACCCATAAAACATCCCAAAAAATCCCATTTAAAAAATCCTTAAAACTCCCAAAAAAATCCTATAAAAATCTCATTGAGATCCCATAAAGGTCCCTTTAAGAGGAGGGCGCCCCCTAGCGGATGTGAGGGTCTCATATTTGGGGAGGGGTCAGGGGAGACCCCAAAAGATCCCAAACCTCAAAAACCCCAAAAAATCTGTAAAAAATCCAAAAAAATCCCACTAAAAAAACCCTAAAATCTCCCCAAAAAATCCGACAAAAATCTCATTGAGATCCCATAAAGGTGCCTTTAAGAGGAGGGCGCCCCCTAGCGGATGTGACGTTCTCATATTTGAGGAAAGGTCAGGGGAGACCCCAAAAGATCCCAAACCGCAAAACCCCAAAAGTCCCAAAAATCCTCAAAAACCTATTTTACAGAACACCTCAAAAGTCCTACAAAAACCCCATTAAAAATCCTATAAAAATCCCATTGAAATCCCATAAAGGTGCCTTCAAGAGGAGGGCGCCCCCTAGCGGATGTGAGGTTCTCATATTTGGGGAAGGGTCAGGGGAGACCCCAAAAGATCCCAAACCTCAAAAACCCGTAAAAATCTGTAAAAAATCCAAAAAAATCCCACTAAAAAAACCCTAAAATCTCCCCAAAAAATCCGACAAAAATCTCATTGAGATCCCATAAAGGTGCCTTTAAGAGGAGGGCGCCCCCTAGCGGATGTGACGTTCTCATATTTGAGGAAAGGTCAGGGGAGACCCCAAAAGATCCCAAACCGCAAAACCCCAAAAGTCCCAAAAATCCTCAAAAACCTATTTTACAGAACACCTCAAAAGTCCTACAAAAACCCCATTAAAAATCCTATAAAAATCCCATTGAAATCAAAAGTTCTATAGAAACCCCGTAAAAATCCTATAAAAATCCCATTGAAATCCCATAAGGGTCCCTTTAGGAGGAGGGCGCCCCCTAGCGGATGTGAGCTCCCCATATTTGGGGAGGGGCCAGGGGAGACCCCAAAAGATCCCAAACCTCAAAAACCCGTAAAAAATCCCAAAAAAATCCCATTAAAAAAATCCTTAAAACTCCCCAAAAAATCCTATAAAAATCCCATTGAAATCCCATAAAGGTGCCTTCAAGAGGAGGGCGCCCCCTAGCGGATGTGAGGTTCTCATATTTGGGGAAGGGTCAGGGGAGACCCCAAAAGATCCCAAACCTCAAAAACCCCAAAACCCCCGTTTTTGTTTTTGTTTTTGTTTTTTAATTGCTATTAAAAAACCGCAAAAAATTTTGGTGCCACTTTGCAGAGTTCTGAAGTCTGAGGGGTTTGAGGCCATTTTTGGGCTTCTCTGAGGCAATTTTGGGTTTCTCTGAGGGAATTTTGGGGTCAGGAGAGGAGTGTGGGGTTTCCAAGCCTGATTTTGGGGTGAATTTCGGCATTTTCGGGGTCTCTGTGGGGTTTTTGGGACACATTTTGAGGTCTCTCCCCCTCCGTGACCCACTCACAGTTCCCTCTCACAGCGGAGTTTGGGCTGGGGAAGCTTCGTTTCCCACAGGATTTGGGGGTTTTTGAGGCCGATTTTGGGGTTTTCAGGGGCGCCGAGCCCGATTTTGGGGTGAATTCGGGGGATTTCGGGGTCGCTCACCCTCGATGAGCCACTCGCAGTTGCCATTGACCGAGTAGTTGCCGGGGCCGTCGGTGACGAAGCCGCGGGGTCCCCTCAGGATCTGGCGCTGCCCTTTGCAATCCCCGGCTCCCACCCGGGGGGGAACCCCCAAAAAAACCAAAAAAAGCCCCAAAAGCAGCGCCGGCGGCGCCCCGCGGACCCCCATGGTTCCAGGGTGGGGGTGGGGACGGAGCTGGAAGAGAAAATTTGGGGTTAAAAGGAGGGGAATTGGGGGCACGAGGTGCTAAAGATGTTTAAAGTTCATAGCAGATCCCAAATCCCAAAGAAACCCCAAAACCCCACAAGGACACACTCAAACACTCCAAAAATCTCACAAACACCACAAAACCACCTCAAACACCAAAAACCCCAAAATCCACAAAAACCCATGGGGAAAAAAAAAATATTAAATATCCAAAAAATCTTGGTGTCTCTTTGTGGAGTTTTGAAGTCTGAGGGTTTTTTGGGACCATTTTTGGGTTTCTCTGAGGGGATTTTGGGTTTCTCTGAGGGGATTTTAGGGTCAGGGGGCTTTTGGAGTTGCCGAGCCCAATTCTGGGGTGAATTTCGGCGTTTTCGGGGTCTCTGTGGGGTTTTTGGGACACATTTTGAGGTCTCTCCCCCTCCGTGACCCACTCACAGTTCCCGTTCACAGCGGAGTTTGGGCTGGGGAAGCTTCGTTTCCCACAGGATTTTAGGGTTTTTGAGGCCGATTTTGGGGTTTTCAGGGGCGCCGAGCCCGATTTTGGGGTGAATTCGGGGGATTTCGGGGTCCCTCACCCTCGATGAGCCACTCGCAGTTGCCGTTGACCGAGTAGTTGCCGGGGCCGTCGGTGACGAAGCCGCGGGGTCCCCTCAGGATCTGGCGCTGCCCTTTGCAATCCCCGGCTCCCACCCGGGGGGGAACCCCCAAAAAAACCAAAAAAAGCCCCAAAAGCAGCGCCGGCGGCGCCCCGCGGACCCCCATGGTTCCAGGGTGGGGGTGGGGACGGAGCTGGAAGAGAAAATTTGGGGTTAAAAGGAGGGGAATTGGGGGCACGAGGTGCTAAAGATGTTTAAAGTTCATAGCAGATCCCAAATCCCAAAGAAACCCCAAAACCCCACAAGGACACACTCAAACACTCCAAAAATCTCACAAACACCACAAAACCACCTCAAACACCCCTAAAATTTAACGGGATGTTCCAGATCCCACTCCTGGGATGCTGAACCCTGCACCTGAACCCCCAAATCCCCTCAGGACCCCCAAAAATCCCTCATGATCCCCCCAAATTTCCTCTCAGGCCCTTCAGGATTCCCCAAATCCCACCCCCAAACACTCACAATTCCCTCACGACCCCCTAAAACCCCCTCAATTCCCTCACGATCCCCTAAAACCCCCTAAAATCCCTTCATGACCCCCTAAAAGCCCCTCATCCCCTCACGACCCCCTAAAATCCCTTCACGACCCCCTCATCCCCTCACGATCCTCTAAGCACCCCCAAAACCCCCTCATCCCCTCACAATCCCCTCACGATCCCTCAAAATCCCCTCACACCCCCCTCAGCATTCCTAAAACCCCCTCATCCCCTCAAAATCCCCTCACGACCCCCTAAACTCCTCACGACCCCTCACAATCCCTTCATCCCCCCCTAAAACCCCCTCATCCCCTCACCATCCCCTCACGACCCCTCACACCCCCCTCAGCATCC
>NW_024358836.1:0-284 GCF_014805655.1 Passer montanus
GGCTCCCCCCTCAATTCCCTGGGCTCCCCATTCCCTGAGGACACCCCTCAATTCTTTCAGCTCCTCCATTCCCAGGTGGCCCCCCTCAATTCCCGGGGCTCCCCCCATTCCCGGGATACCCCCCTCAATTCCCTGGGGTCCCCCTTTAATTCCCTGGGTTCCCTACATTTCCTGGGGTCCCCCCTCAATTCCCTGGGCTTCCCCCTCAATTCCCTGGGCTCCCTCCAAGCCCCCCATTCTCTGGGGTCCCCCTCAATTCCCTGGGGTCCCCCTTCAATTCCCAG
>NW_024358837.1:0-284 GCF_014805655.1 Passer montanus
ATTGATATGAATGACAGAATCTTCTCTGAGACTGAAGTTGGTTTCACCCTCCTCTAGAATTTTCAGTGGGGTCTCTGAGTATCAGAAAGTGATACTTCTGCTGGACATCTGAAATTGTGAGAAATTACAGCATTTTTCATTGAAGCAAAGCCTGTCCTTTTCCATCTGTAAAATATGAATAAGGACTAAAAGGATTTCTCTTTTCACCCCTTTCAGTCTTCTACCACCTGTACTTAGCCTGCACTGCCTTAGTGTTATTTTTTGGCAAGTGCTTTTATAAGTAC
>NW_024358838.1:0-284 GCF_014805655.1 Passer montanus
AGCTCGATGCAGGTGATGCCCAGGGACCAGACGTCGGCCCGCCCGTCGTAGCGCCCCTCGTCCATGGCCAGGATCACCTCGGGCGCCATCCTGGGGGGGTCGGGGCGGGGGGGGCTCAGCCCGGGGACCCCTCCCCAGAGGGGCCCGGCCCCCCGGGGGTCCCCAGCCCCCCGCCCAGCCCCTCACCAGTACGGGGTGCCCACCAGGGAGGCGGCCGGCGTGGCCAGCGCGGCCGAGCCGAAGTCGCCCAGCTGGACGCGGCCGGGGGCGCGCAGCAGGATGTT
>NW_024358839.1:0-284 GCF_014805655.1 Passer montanus
AGGGGAAAAACCCCAAAAACTCAGAGAATTCCCCCCAGAAATACCACCTGAACTCAAAAAATTCACCAGAACCCCAAAAAAACTCCCAAATATCCCAAAAATTCCCCCCCGAGACCCCCAGAAATGCCTTTGGAAAAGGCGGGAAAATGGCGCCTTCGATCTGAGAGGGGAGAGACCCCAAAAACTCAGAGAATCTCCCCAAAAGTCCACCTGAAATGCCCCCAAAACTTCTGAAATTCCATAAAAAACCCCTCTCAGTCCCTCCCAGTATGTCCCAGTATGCC
>NW_024358840.1:0-284 GCF_014805655.1 Passer montanus
CAGGGGTTTGATTTACATCCAGGGGTTTGGTTTGCACCCCACAGGTTTGATTTACATCCCAGGTATTTTCCTGGGGGTGTGACTCTGCCTTCCACACTCCCAGGAGAAGCACAGTGATGGAAGGATGGTTCATTATCCAGTGGCTCTCAGAGGCTTTTGGAGGTGCTTGCTCACACCCAGACTCAAATCCCCGTGAAAGCCCCGGTGCATTCCAGATTTTGGGATATTTTGGGGGTGCCAGGTAAGGGTGGGATGGTGTTTCCATCTGCCCCCATCCCTGCAGA
>NW_024358841.1:0-284 GCF_014805655.1 Passer montanus
TCCAGCATGAATTACCACCTTATTCATAATACACATTATAGAAGTCCTCCACACACCTACTAAGGAAATAAAATCAAAGTCAACAACCATCAAGCGCCAGCAACAGCCTAAAATCCAAAAGGGCACAGAACACCAACGAGCTGTCCTGCATCCAAAAGTCCACCTCCATAATGACTGAACCTTCCAACTGGGTAAGTCCCACTTCTTCTAATACAATGGCCCAATTCCTCTGGCCTCCCTGCCCCCCTCCCACTATCCCCTTTTCCTTTCCATTGTCCTATTAC
>NW_024358842.1:0-284 GCF_014805655.1 Passer montanus
GCCGCCAGGGGGCGCGCGGCATCACGGGAGCGCCGCGCCGCGCGGGGGCCTCTGGGAAGTGCAGTCCGCGCGGGGCGGCCCGCAGCGCGCGCAGCCGCATTCGACCCTCCCGCGGACTACGGCTCCCATGACCCCCCGCGCCAAGGGGAGGGCGGGAGCGCGGAGGAGGCGGGAAGCGGGGTCACGTGGTGCTGGAGGGGCGGGGCAGGGGCCGTGCCTCAGTTTCCCCCGAGAGGGGTCGGGGGACGGGGGGGGCAATGGGGACAGGAGGGACATGGGGGACA
>NW_024358843.1:0-284 GCF_014805655.1 Passer montanus
CTTTTGACCATTTAGGGAGCTTCCTCATAAACTCTTCACTGAATTTCTGGTGCAGGCTTTTGGTCTTGATCACAGCTTGATTTGTGTTCTTAAAGAAGAACTGAAGATCAAACCTTTTTTAAAATTAATATATTCCAGATAATTGTGAAAAATATTTTCTGATTGAATGACACCTAGACCATATATTTTCTTCTGGTGTTTGCAATATCTTTTGCCTATGTCTCTTTTACTACATCAGCAAACTGTGATGTAGTACTTGCTGTGAACCCTGAATGTCAAGTCTC
>NW_024358844.1:0-284 GCF_014805655.1 Passer montanus
AGGGGGAGGGACACTCCAAAAATGGGATCAAGACCCCCCCGCACCAAAATCCCAGAAATTTCGTGGGAACCCCAAAAAAAGGAACCCTGACCCTAAAATCCTGAGAATTCCCTGAAAACCCCTAAAACACTGCGAATTACATGGAAATCCCCAAAAATGGGTCCCGGGACCCCCCAGATGCCCCAAACTAAGATAAAACTTTGATTTTCCATGGAGTTATCAGTTTTTAATGCCGCAAATTGGCATAAAAAGTTGATTTTCCAGGAATTTCCTGTATTTTAATG
>NW_024358845.1:0-284 GCF_014805655.1 Passer montanus
TTCCAGTGCAGCAGCCTGCTGACGGCGCTGCCCGGCGCCTTCCTGGAGCGGCTGCTGTCGCCCGCGCTCCTCCCCGACCCCGAAATCCAGATTTTCGTCCTGGAAATCCTCTGCAGCTTCATCGACCGCCGCGGCCTCCGCCAGCGCCTCTGCCCCAGCAGGTGCCCCCAAATTCCCACAAAATTCCCACATTTTGGGCCGTTTCGGGTGGGAAATTCCTGGAAAATTCCAATTTTTTTTTAATTTTTTTTTTCCGGATTTTTTTCCGGATTTTTTCATATTTT
>NW_024358846.1:0-717 GCF_014805655.1 Passer montanus
GGGTCCCCACATGTCCCGGGGTGCCCCCAGCCCCGTTCCCGTGCCCCCCTGACCGCGCTGTCCCCCTCCCCAGCCATGCACACTCCAGCTCCGGCCGAGCTCTTCATCTCGGGGGCGCTGCCGGGCTCGGGCACCTTCCCGTCCTCGTCGGCGCTCGGCCCCTACCAGCACCCGGCGTCCTTCGGCGGCCGCAGCTTCCCGGTGGGGTCCCCGCTGAGCCTGCCCGAGGCCGCCTTCAGCCCCGGCTCCAACGGGCTGCTGTCCCCGCACGACCCGCTGCTGCACATCAAGCCCACGCAGCCCGCCGTGCCCTCCTCGCTGGGCTTCGACCGCCTGGGCTCGGCCGTGCTGGGCTCGGCGCTGCCCGCGCAGACCCCTCCGTACCGGCCGGCTCCCAGTTCGTCCCAGTTCAACCTGCTGGCGGCCGCCGAGCAGCCGCCCCAGCTCTACAACGCGCCCGTGTTCGGCGGCGCCAACGCGGCGGGCGGCGGAGATCGTGCCATATCGCGGCAGGACAGCGTCATCAAGCACTACCAGCGGCCCGGCGGCGCCCAGCCGCAGCTGCCGCCGGCGCCGGGGCTGCAGCACTACCTGAGCTGCGGCGGCTCCTACCAGCAGGTGCCGGCGCACCGCGCCCCGCTCTCCTGCAGCCCGCTGGGCGAGCAGTCGCCCGCCAGCTCCGAGGGCTCGCAGCAGCAGCCGCCCAAGGCGGCCCCG
>NW_024358846.1:2184-6009 GCF_014805655.1 Passer montanus
CCCCTCCGGCCGCCCCCTCCCCGCAGCTGCTGCTGGAAGCTCACCTGCACCAGGTGCGCTCGCAGGGGCTGGACCCCCAGGCCCCGCCGCCGCTGCCCCCCGACTCCATGGAGGTGCTGCCCCCTCCCCAGGAGATCCAGGACTTCTTGGAGCCCCCCCTGGGCTTGGAACCGCACCTGGGGCAGAGCGCGGGGGTGCAGGGGCCGCCCGGGCACCTGCTGGACCCCGAGGGGGGGGTCCCGGCCGTGCCCCCCGAGGCCAAGGACCAGTTTTCGGAAGGGGGGAGCCCCGCGGGGGGCAAGGGCCGCTTCGTGCCCCTCACGTCCATCTGCTTCCCGGACGCTCTGCTGCAGGACGAGGACCGCGGCTTCTTCCCCGGCATGGAGGACATGTTCGGACCCCCGCCCGAGGATTTCCCCAAGCCCGCCGAGGAGGAGGAGGAGGAAGGCAGCGCCAACACCGCCGGGCTGGAGGGGCGGCCCGAGGGCATGAAAGCTCCCCCTCCGTACGACATGGGGCAGAGCTACCCCGCGTTCTGCCCGCAGGACGGGGCCGCTGCCGGGGACCCCCCCCAGCTGGGGCTGGAGCCCCCCAAACACGAGTTGCCCTCCACGGTGAACGCCGAGCCGCTGGGCTTGATCCAGAGCACGGGCGACGGGGGTCCCAAGCCCCCTCCTCCGCCCCTCAGCACGCCGTTGTTCTGCTCCTCCAAACCCAAAAAGCTGCTGAAAACTTCCTCCTTCCACCTGCTGCGCAAGCGGGACCCCTTCCCGCCCCCCAAAAAGACCTACGCGCAGGAGTACGAGTTCGAGGATGACGAGGACAAGGCCGACGTGCCCGCCGACATCCGCCTGAACTCGCGGCGGCTCCCGGACCTGCTGCCCGACCTCATCTCCAGCTGCCGCCGCCCGCCGCTCACGCCCATGGGCGACATCGACTTCTGTCCCCACCCCGGCGCCCACCCCGCGCCCAAGAAGCGCGGCCGCAAACCCACCAAGCCCAAGCGGGAGGGGCCGCCCCGGCCCCGGGGCAGGCCGAGGATCCGGCCCCTGGAGCCGCCCGGCTTCCCCGAGGGAGCCAAGAGGCCGCGGGGCCGCGGCCGGGGCCGGGGCAAGAGGGCCGGGGAGGACGGAGAGGGCGCGGAGCCGCTGCGGCCGCTCAAGGTGAGCAGCCGGGGAGCTCGAGTGGGCACGGAATGACCCGAAATTGGGGGTTGGGGGGCTCGGAATGGGCACAGAATGACCCAAAATTGGGGTTTGGGGTGCTCGGAATGGGCACAAAATGACCCAAAATTGGGGTTTGGGGTGCTCGGAATGGGCACAAAATGACCCAAAATTGGGGTTTGGGGTGCTCGGAATGGGCACAAAATGACCCAAAATTGGGGTTTGGGGTGCTCAGAATGGGCCTGAGGTGACACAAAATTGGGGTTTGGGGTTTTGGGTGCTCCAAATGGTCCTAAAATTGGGCTTTGGGGTGCTCCGAATGGGCACAAAATGACACAAAATTGGGGTTTGGGTGCTCCGAGTGGGCACGGAATGACCTGAAATTGGGGTTTGGGGGGTTTGGTGTGTTCGGAATGGGCACAAAATGACCCAAAACTGGGGTTTGGGGAGCTCGGAATGGGCACAGAATGACCCAAAATTGGGGTTTGGGAGTTTAGTGTACTCCGAATGGGCACGGAATGACCCAAAATTGGGGTTTGGGGGGCTCAGAATGGGCCTGAGCGACCCAAAATTGGGGTTTGGGTGCTCCAAATGGTCCCAAAGTTGGGGTTTGGGGTGCTCGGACTGGGCACAGAATGACCCCAAATTGGGGTTTGGGGGGTTTGGTGTGCTCCAGATGGTCCCAAAATGACCCAACATTGAGGTTTGGGGTGCTCAGAATGGGCCTGAGGTGACACAAAATTGGGGTTTGGGGGGTTTGGTGTGTTCCAAATGGTTCCAAAATTGGGGTTTGGGGTGCTCTGAACGGGCACAGAATGACCCAAAATTTGGGTTTGGGGTGCTTGGAATGGGCACAGAATGACCCAAAATTGGGGTTTGGGGGGTTTGGTGTGCTCCAAATTGGCACAAAATGACCCAGAACTGGGGTTTGGGGTGCTCGGAATGGGCACAGAATGACCCAAAATAGGGGTTTGGGGTGCTCAGAATGGGCACAAAATGACCCAAAATTGGGGTTTGGGGTGCTCAGAATGGGCCTGAGGTGACACAAAATTGGGGTTTGGGGTGCTCGGAGTGGGCACAAAATTACCCAGAATTGGGGGTTGGGGGGTTTGGGGTGCTCCAAATGGCCCCAAAATTGGGGTTTGGGGTGCTCGGAGTGGGCCAGGGTGACCCAGAATTGGGGTTTGGGGTGCTGGGAATGGGCCTGAGTGACCCAAAATTGGGGTCTCTCTCCCCAGATCAAGCTGGCCGTGTCTGTTAGGGCTCAGGGATGGATCAAGGTGTCCCAGTACAACCCAGTATAACCAGTCCCCTCTCTCTCCCCAGATCAAGCTGGCCGTGTCTGTTAGGGCTCAGGGATGGGTCAATATCTCCCAGTATAACCCAGTACGACCCAGTATAACCCAGTATAACCAGTTCCCTCTCTCCCCAGATCAAGCTGGCCGTGTCTGTGGGGGAGGTCAATGTCTCCCAGTACAACCCAGTATAACCCAGTTTCCCCGTGTCTCTCCCCAGATCAAGCTGGCCGTGTCTGTGGGTGGTCAGCAATGGATCAGGGTATCCCAGTATAACCCAGTACACCCCAGTATAACCAGTTCCTCCCCTCTCTCCCCAGATCAAGCTGGCTGTGTCTGTTAGGGCTCAGGGATGGGTCAATGTCTCCCAGTACAACCCAGTACAACCCAGTATAACCAGTTCCCCCTCTCTCTCCCCAGGATTTGGGGAATTTGGGATGGATTTGGGGTGGGTTTAGAATGGATTTGGGGTGGGTTTAGGGTCGGTTTTTGGGGTGCTGACCCCCAATCCCCCCCCCCCCCCCCCCCCGGCACTGCAGACGGGCCGGGAACCACCGCTTTTGGGGGATTTTGGGGTTTTTGGGGTTCCTGTGACCCTGGATGAGTTGGGATGGCTCTGGATGGCTCTGGGTGATTTGGGGTGGGTTTGGGGTGGGTTTTTGGGGTGCTGACCCCCCAGATGTCCCCAGCTGGCGCTGCAGACGGGCCGGGAGCACCCCCGAGCCGCAAGGTGAGACCTGTACCAAGCTGCCAGGACCTGCCACGGGTGCACAGGGGGTCATAGAGAGCGTGCAGGGGCTTTTAGGGAGCTGCCAGGACCTGCAGAGCAGCATCAGCTCGGCCATCTCGGCGCTGGACGAGCCCCCCGAGCGCAGGGAGCCCCCCGAGCTGCAAGGTGAGACCCGTACTGACCTGCCAGGACCTGTAGGGAACCGCCCGGGGGTCATAGAGAGTGTCCAGGGTTCATAGATAGCTGCCAGGACCTGCAGAAGAGCATCAGCTCCACCCTGGACGAGCCCCCCGAGCGCAGGGAGCCCCCCGAGCCGCAAGGTGAGACCTTTACTGACCTGCCAGGACCTGGGGGAGCTGCCAGGGGTTCACAGGGATCTTCCAGAACCTGTCAGGAGTTCATAGAGACCTTCCAGGGGTTCATGGAGATCTTCCAGGGCCCATAGAGAGCCTCCAGGAGTTCATAGGAACCTTCCAGAAGCATTCAGAGGTTCATAGGGACCTTCCAGGACCCACAGAGATCCTCCCAGGGTTTTTATGGAGCTGCCAGGACCTGCCAGGGGTGCACAGGGGGTCATAGAGAGCACCCAGGGGTTCCTAGGGACCTGCCAGGACCTGCCAGGGGTTCATGGAGACCT
>NW_024358847.1:0-284 GCF_014805655.1 Passer montanus
GGGGACACGGGAGGGACATGGAGGGACAGGGGACACTGGGGACATGGGAGGGACACGGGGGTCTCTGGGTGTCTGGGGGCGGGGTCTGGGGACGGTGACAGGGGAGGTGACAAATGCCACCCCTCCCCAGGGACATCAAACCCGACAACATCCTGCTGGACCGCTGGGGACACATCCGGCTTGGGGACTTCGGGTCCTGCCTGCGCCTGGGGCCCGATGGCACCGTGAGTGACACCGGGGGACACGGGGGACACCGGGGGGGACATGGGAGGGACACCGTGAGT
>NW_024358848.1:0-283 GCF_014805655.1 Passer montanus
CCCCAAATTCACCCCAGAACTCAACCCCGCCCACCTTTGCTTTTTCTCCGGTCGCTTCTGGCCCCGCCCAGCTCCGCCGTGGTCTCGTTCGTGATTGGCCGAAGCGGCTGGGAAGCCCCGCCCCCTCCCCCCGGGGCCCCGCCCCCGCGGTGCTCGCTGTATTTGGGGGCGTTGCTGCAGCTCGGTCTCGCGAGAGTTTACAGGAGGCAATGCCAGGAGCTGCTCGGTAGGGGGCGCTGACCGCGGGATTATGCTAATGAGGGGGCGGGGTTATGGAAATGAG
>NW_024358849.1:0-283 GCF_014805655.1 Passer montanus
TCTCTCCCCTCACAGTCTCTCCCCTCACAGTCTCTCCCCTCACTCACCTCCGCCCGCTCCGCTGCTCTCGCGCCGCCGCCGCCGCTCGCGCTCCCCGAGCGCCGCCTTTCATTGGCGCGCGCGGCGGCCTCGCGCCGCTCTCAGCCAATCCGGCGCCGCCCCGAAACTTTCCTGGCCAATGGCGAGCGGGGGAGCGCGCGGGGGGGCGTGCCCGAGGCGGGGATAGCGGGACCGGGACGGGACGGACCGGGATGGGGACAGGGATGGGCACAGGGACAGGGAT
>NW_024358850.1:0-283 GCF_014805655.1 Passer montanus
CAGAAAATCCTGGCATTCCAGGCAGAGAATCCTGGTCAGAAAATCCTGGTTTTCCAGGGCAGAAAATCCTGGTTTTTTCCTTCTTTCTGTGTGTGTGCAGTCCTGGAGGAGTTCCCCTCTCCTGACTGCTGCCAGGATGTTCTGCCTGCTCCATCCCTGTGTGATCCCAGCTGCTCTTACCCGGGTTTCAAGTCCATTTTTATGGTAAAAAACCCAGCCCTGGAGCTGCCAATTCCTCTGGGAGGATAAAGCTCACACACAACCTGCTTTCCTTAAAAAAAAA
>NW_024358851.1:0-283 GCF_014805655.1 Passer montanus
AGGAGGAGTGTGGGCTGAGGAGTGCCTTGGCTGCTTGGTTCCTCTGAAGGGTTGTGTTGTCCTTGCACCAGAAAGAGGTCAATAAGTTCTTTAACCTCTGGAGTTTCTCAGCTGGCCTGCAAATGTTCTGAGGGGGGAAATATCTGCTTATTTCATTCAGATGATCACAAAAGACTGTTTTCCTTTTTTTGGTGTGTTTCTTGCTATTCTAATCCTGTATAATTTTGGGCTTAAGTGTCAATGCATACTTATGCTTCTGAGTAATCTGCCTGAGTACTTGTTT
>NW_024358852.1:0-283 GCF_014805655.1 Passer montanus
TGGGGGGGATCTTGGGGGGTCTCGGCGTCAGAGGGGATCAGAGGGAGGCGCAGGAGAGCGCGAGACCCCCCGAGTGTCCCCCCAGAGCCCCTTCCCAGTGCTCCCAGTGCTCCCAGTGCTCCCAGTTGCTCCCAGTTTCCCGGGATAACCCATCCCAGTTGCTCCCAGTTGCTCCAGCACCCCACATTCCAACGCTCCCAGTTCCCCTCACGCAGGGGGTAGCGCGCTCCCAGTGCTCCCAGTATCCCCCAGTGCTCCCCAGTCCCCCCCAGTCCCTCCCAGT
>NW_024358853.1:0-283 GCF_014805655.1 Passer montanus
GGGACAACCTGCTGGACTCACGGCGGGAGGTGCTGCACAAGTACTACTACGCTGTGGATGAGCTGGTGCTGCGCGGGAGCTGCTTCTGCCACGGCCACGCTGCCCACTGTGCCCCAGCACCGGGTGCCCCGACACCCTCTGTCCCCGGCATGGTGAGGCACACGCGCCCACCAGCACGGCACGGTGCCCGTGGGACCTGGCAGCCCCACTGAGCTGGGTGCTCCCCGCAGATCCACGGGCGCTGTGTCTGCGAGCACCACACGCAGGGGCTGAACTGCGAGCG
>NW_024358854.1:0-283 GCF_014805655.1 Passer montanus
AATGACTTTAAAATTGTTAATAACAGCAGAGGAGGGGTCACAGCTGTGAGCAGGAGCTGCTGTGTGTGAAGGGAGAAAGACAAAACAGGCCTGGGAAGAGCTGGCTGCTTTTATGTGTTTGTGGTGAAATTCATGACATTTGTTCATGGCTTCTCTGGACTTTAAGACATTTCTTTCCCCACACACTCAGCTGCTGGGATATCCCCATCAAATCTGTATTTTAAGTGTTTGCACTCCAGCTCTGGCTGTGGTGGGTTGTGGAAATAGGAAAAACAGAAACTTC
>NW_024358855.1:0-283 GCF_014805655.1 Passer montanus
AAAGTTATGCTGTGAAATGTGGCATTTTTTTCACCATATGGAAACCGCCCCCCCCCAAACAATAACATCAGTATATATTAATAGGCACAACAGGTTTTTAAAGGCCACAGGTACAGATTTTCCATTTGAATTTCCTCTATCTGGTCCTTTATGTGTGCCCAGAGAGAATTACACTAGACAGTGCAACAAAGAATGAAATTCTTATAAAAAAAAGTTGTTTTATTGCAGTGAATTTCACTGAATGCAAAGTACAGACTTTCTCACTTTAGGACTTGAGAAAAAA
>NW_024358856.1:0-283 GCF_014805655.1 Passer montanus
CCAAAAACTGACCTGGGACCCCCAAAAATTCACCTGGAACCCCCAAATCTCACCTGGGAGTCCCCAAATTCACCTGGGGAACCCAAAACTCCCCTGGAGACCCCTCAAACCCACCTGAGGACACCCCAAATCCCCTCCAAAATCCCCCCAATCACCCCAAAATCCTCCCAAAATCTCCCCCAGATCGCCTCAAATCCTCCCAAATTCCCCCCAGGACCCCAAATCCCACCCCAAACGCCCCCAAATCTCCCCCAAATCCCCTTCAAATGCCCCCAAATTCTCC
>NW_024358857.1:0-6088 GCF_014805655.1 Passer montanus
CCAAAAATGGCCCAAAAATGCACAAAAATACCCCCAAAAATGCACAAAAATGGCCACGAAAATGGCACAAAAAAAGCTCAAAAAATACCCAAAAAATGCACAAAAATGGCACCAAAAAAGCTCAAAAAATACCCAAAAAATGGCCCAAAACATGCTCAGAAATGGCCCAAAAAAGGCACAAAAATGGCCCAAAAATGCACAAAAAATACACAAAAAATGCACAAAAAATACCCCAAGAAATGAACAAAAATGGCCAAAAAATTGCTCAGAAATAGCTCAAAAAATGATAAAAATGGCCAAAAAAATGGCCCAAAAATGCTCAAAAATGGCCCAAAAATGCACAAAAAATACCCCAAAAAATTCACAAAAATGGCCCAAAAAATTGCACAAAAATGCCCCAAAATGCACAAAAATGGCCACAAAAAGGGCCCCAAAAATGGCCCAAAATTGCACAAAAATGGCCCAAAAATTGCTCAGAAATAGCCCAAAAAGGCCCAAAAAATGCAAAAAAATGCCCCAAAAATATCCCCCAAAAATCGAAAAAAAATACCCCAAAAAATGCCCCAAAAGTGCAAAAAATTGGGTCAAAAATATTCCCCCAAAAACCCCCAAAATAGAAAAAAATACCCCCAAAAATGCCCCAAAAATATCCCCCAAAAATCGAAAAAAAATACCCCAAAAAATGCCCCAAAAGTGCAAAAAATTGGGTCAAAAATATTCCCCCAAAAACCCCCAAAATAGAAAAAAATACCCCCAAAAATGCCCCAAAAATGGAAAAAATTGGGCCAAAAATATCCCCTAAAAATCCCAAAAAAAAGCCTCAAAATAGAAAAAAATACCCCCAAAAATGCCCGAAAAATGGAAAAAATTGGGCCAAAAATATTCCCCAAAAAACCCCCAAAATAGAAAAAAATACCCCCAAAAATGCCCCAAAAATGGAAAAAATTGGGCCAAAAATATCCCCTAAAAATCCCAAAAAAAAGCCTCAAAATAGAAAAAAATACTCCAAAAATGCCCCAAAAATGCAAAAAAAAGGCCCAAAAATATCCCCCAAAAATCGAAAAAAAAACCCAAAAAATGCCCCAAAAATGCAAAAAATTGGGCCAAAAATATTCCCCAAAAATCCCCAAAAATGCCCCAAAATAGAAAAAAATACCCCCCAAAATGCCCCAAAAATGCAAAAAATTGGGTCAAAAATGTCCCCCAAAACTCCCCAAAAATTTCACAAAATAGAAAAAAATACTCCAAAAAATGCCCCAAAAATGCAAAAAATTGGGCCAAAAATATTCCCCAAAAATCCCCAAAAATGCCCCAAAATAGAAAAAAATACTCCAAAAATGCCCCAAAAATGCAAAAAAAAGGCCCAAAAATATCCCCCAAAAATCGAAAAAAAAACCCAAAAAATGCCCCAAAAATGCAAAAAAGTGGCCCAAAATATCCCCCCCAAAAAATCCCAAAAAAAGCCTCAAAATAGAAAAAAAATACCCCCAAAAATGCCTGAAAAATGGAAAAAATTGGGCCAAAAATATTCCTCAAAAATGCCCCAAAATAGAAAAAAAATACCCCCAAAAATGCCTGAAAAATGGAAAAAATTGGGCCAAAAATATTCCTCAAAAATGCCCCAAAATAGAAAAAAATACCCCAAAAAATGCCCCAAAAATGTAAAAAAATTGGGTCAAAAATATCCCCCAAAAATCCCAAAAAATGCCCCAAAAGAGAAAAAAAATACTCCAAAAAATGGCCCAAAATTGCAAAAAAAAGGCCCAAAAATATCCCCCAAAAATCGAAAAAAATACCCCAAAAAATGCCCCAAAAATGCAAAAAAGTGGCCCAAAATATCCCCCCCAAAAAATCCCAAAAAAAGCCTCAAAATAGAAAAAAAATACCCCCAAAAATGCCTGAAAAATGGAAAAAATTGGGCCAAAAATATTCCTCAAAAATGCCCCAAAATAGAAAAAAATACCCCCCAAAATGCCCCAAAAATGCAAAAAATTGGGTCAAAAATGTCCCCCAAAACTCCCCAAAAATTTCACAAAATAGAAAAAAATACTCCAAAAAATGCCCCAAAAATGCAAAAAATTGGGCCAAAAATATTCCCCAAAAATCCCCAAAAATGCCCCAAAATATGCAAAAAAAAAGAGCCAAAAATATCCCAAAAATCCCCCAAATATTAAAAAAAACCTCAAAAAAGGAAAAAAAACCCAAAATAAACAAAATTCCCCCAAAATCCACGAAAATCCCCCCAAAAATCCCAAAAATGACCCCGGAATGCTCGAGAGTGCCCAAAAAACCAAAACAGGCAAAAATGCCCCAAAAATCTCCCCAAACCACCCCAAAATACACAAAAATAAAACCAAAATATCAAAAAAATGCAAAAAAACCCCAAAAAATTGAACAAAAAAACCCAAAAAACAAAAACATCAAAAAAATACCCAAAAAAGCCAAAAATAAACCAAAAAAATCCCCAAAAATTCTTCCCCAAATGCCCCAAAACACACAAAAATCCCCCAAAATATCCCAAAATCCCCAAATTCCACAAAATCCACCCAAAATTCCAAATTTTCCCCAATATTCCCCCCCAAAATTCCCAAATTTTCCCCCCCAAATCCCCAAATTTCCCAAAAGTTGCACAAATATCCCCCAAATTCCCCCAAAATTTGTAAAATTTCCCCAATTTCACCCAAATTCCACCATAAAGTCCCAAAATTTCCCCCAAATTCCCAAAAATCCCAAAAATTCTCCCAAATTCCCCCAAAAAACCCCAAAACTCAAAGAAAATTCCCCAAAAATCCCCCAAATTCCCCAAAATTCAATCAAAATTCCCCAAAAATCCCCAAAATTCCCAAAATTTCCCCCAATTTCTCCCCAAAATCCCCAAAATTCCCCCAAATTTCATTGAGTCCCTCCTAAAATCCCCCAAAAAACCCAAAAATCCCCAAAATTCCCAAAATTTCCCCCAATTTCTCCCCAAAATCCCCAAAATTCCCCCAAATTTCATTGAGTCCCTCCTAAAATCCCCCAAAAAACCCAAAAATCCCCAAAATTCCCCTAAAATTTCCCCAAATCCCCCAAAATTCCACCCAGTCCCCCCTAAAATTTAAAAAAATCCCCAAAACTCCCAAAAATTCCCTAAAAATCCCCAAAATTCTCCGAAATGTGACTAAATACCCAAAAGATCCCCAAAAATCCCAAAAATTCCCCCAAAATCCCAAAACTCCCCCCAAAATTCTCCCCAAATGTCCCAAATCCCCCCAAAAATTCCCCAAAAATCCCCAAATTCCCCCAAAACACACCAAAAATCCTCCCAGTCCCCCAAAATTCCCCAAATCCATCCAAATTGCCCCAAAAATTCCCAAAATTCCCAAAAAATCTCCAAACCCTGACCCCAAAAATCCAAAAAAATCCCAAAAAATCCCAAATTTCCCCAAAAATTCCAAATTCTGACCCCAAAAATGCAAAAAACCCCAAAAAATCCCCAAATTTCCCCAAAATCCCAAATTCTGACTCCAAAAAAGCCAAAAAAACCCAAAAATTCCCCAAAATTCCCAAACTCTGACCCCAAAAATGCAAAAAAACCCAAAAAATCCCCAAATCCTGACCCCAAAAATGCCAAAAAAACCCCAAAATTCCCCAAAATTCCCCCAAAATCCCAAGAAAATCCCCAAATTCCCCCCAAAACCCCCCAAATTTTTCCAAATCTCCCCCCAAATTTTTCCAAATCTCCCCCCAAATCCCCAAAATTCCTCAAAATTCTCCCAAATTTCAAGAAATCCCCAAAATTCCCCCCAAAATTCCCCCAAATTCCCCCAAATTTCTCCCTGAATTCCCCCAAATCTAAAAAAAAATCCTAAAAAACCCCAAATTTCCCCCAAAAATTCCAACAATCTCCTAAAATTGGGGCAAAAGTCCCCAGATTCTTCCCAAATTTCCAAAATTCCGCTGAAATTTCCCCCAAATTTCCCCAAAATTCACAAAATTACAAAAAAAATCCCAAAATTCTCCAAAATCCCCTAAAATCCAAAAAAGAATCCCCTAAAAATGTCCCCAAATCTCCCCGAAAATTCAAATAATCCCCAAAATGTTCCGAAATGCTCCGAAAATTTCCCCAAAATCCCCAAAATTCCCCAAAATTCCCCCTAAAATTCCAAAAAAATCCCCCAAAATCCCCCAAAATTTCCCCCAAAATTTCCCAAATCCCGCATAAAATCCCCAAAATTGCCCCAAAATCGCTCCAAAATCCCCAAAAAATCCCCAAAATCCCCAAAATTCCCCAAAATTCCCCCTAAAATTCCAAAAAAATCCCCCAAAATCCCCCAAAATTTCCCCCAAAATTTCCCAAATCCCGCATAAAATCCCCAAAATTGCCCCAAAATCGCTCCAAAATCCCCAAAAAATCCCCAAAATCCCCAAAAATTCCTCTCCCAGTCCCTCAAAATTCCCCAAATCCACCCAAATTCCCCAAGAATCCCCAAAAATCCCCCAAATTTCTCCTAAAATCCCCAAGAATCCCCCAAAATCCCCACAAATGTCCCAAAAAATCCCAAGAAAATCCCAAAATACCCAAAATTCCCCAAAAATCCCAGAATTGCCCAAAATCCCCCCAAAATCCCAAAAATTTCTCCTAAAATCCCCAAAAATCCCAAAAATCCCCCCAAAAGTCCCAAAAAATCCCCAAGAAAATTCCAAATTTTCCCAAAAATCCCCTCCCAGACCCCCAAAATTGCCCCAAATCTCCCCAAAAATTCCCCCAAAATCCCAAAAATCCCCAAATTCCCCCAAATCCCGCCTAAAATCCCCAAAAATCCCAAAAATCCCCCCAAAAGTCCCAAAAAATCCCCAAGAAAATTCCAAATTTTCCCAAAAATCCCCTCCCAGACCCCCAAAATTGCCCCAAATCTCCCCAAAAATTCCCCCAAAATCCCAAAAATCCCCAAATTCCCCCAAATCCCGCCTAAAATCCCCAAAATTGCCCCCAAATTCCCCAAAATCCAAGGAAATCCCCAAAAACCTCCCAAATTTCTCCTAAAATCCCAAAAATTCCCCCAAATCTCCCCAAATGTTCCAAAAAAATCCCAAGAAAATCCCCAAATTCCCCCAAAATCCCCAAAATTCCCCTCCCAGACCCCCAAAACTTGCTGAACAATGTTCTACCCCAAAATTGCCCCAAATCTCCCCTAAACCCCAAAAATTTAAAAAAATCCCAAAAATTCTCCTAAAATTCCCCCAAAATCCCAAAAATCCCCCCCCAAAATCCCCTAAAAAT
Source organism: Passer montanus (assembly GCF_014805655.1). Taxonomy (NCBI): domain Eukaryota; kingdom Metazoa; phylum Chordata; class Aves; order Passeriformes; family Passeridae; genus Passer; species Passer montanus. The sequence goes on from NW_024358857.1 coordinate 5,264, forward strand.
CCCAAAATTCCCCCAAAATCCAAGAAAATCCCCCCAAATTTCTCCTAAAATCCCCAAAAATCCCCCCAAGGTCCCAAAAACGTCCCAAGAAAATCCAAAAATTCCCCAAAAATCTCCAAATTTTTCCTCCCAGACCCCCAAAATTTCCCCAAATCTCCCCTAAAACCCCAAAAAAATTTAAAAATCCCAAAATTCCCCTAAAATTCCCCCAAAATTCCCCAAAATCCCCCCAAAAATCCCCAAATCCCCCCAAAATCCCCCCAAATGCCCCAAATTTCTCCTAAAATCCCATAAAAACCCCAAAATTCCCCCAAATGTCCCAAAAAGTCCCAAGAAAATCCCAAAATTTCCCCTCCCAGACCCCCAAAATTCCCCCAAATCTCCCCTAAAACCCAAAAAATAAAAAAAAAATCCCAAAATCCCCCCAAAAATCTCCCCAAAAAGCCCCAAAATTGCCCAAAATGCCCCAAAATTGCCCAAAATGCCCCAAATTCCGGCAATCGGCAGCAGGAGCCAAACGGGGCCTCCTTTATTGGGATTTGGGGGAATTTGGGGGAATTTGGGGATTTTGGGGGAAATTTGGGGATTTTTGGGGTCAGGGTTTGGGATTTTGGGGAAATTTGGGGATTTTTGGGGTCAGGATTTTTGGGATTTGGGGATTTTTGGGGAAATTTGGGAAATTTGGGCATTTTTGGGATCGGGATTTGGGAGAAATTTGGGGATTTTTGGGGTCAGAGTTGGGATTTTTGGGGAATTTGGGGGATTTTTGAGGTTTTTTTTGGATTTTTGGGGTCAGAATTTGGGATTTTGGGGGAAATTTGGGGA
>NW_024358858.1:0-283 GCF_014805655.1 Passer montanus
TATTGGCCCCTCCCCCAACAGATTATGCCCTTCCCCCAATTTAATTCGCCCCTCCCCATTTAATTAGCCCCTCCCAAATTTAATTAGCTCCTCCCAAATTTAATTAGCCCCTCCCCTATTTAATTAGCCCCTCCCACAATTTAATTGGCTCCACCCCATTGAATTCCACCCCTCCCCCAATATAATTGACCCCTCCCCCAATTTTTGTCCCCGCCCCCAATTTAATTAGCCCCTCCCCAGCTTAATTAGCCCCATTTTTGGCCCCTCCCTAATTTTAATTGCC
>NW_024358859.1:0-283 GCF_014805655.1 Passer montanus
GGGGCTCCTCCCAGCACTGTGACAGCCCCTGTGAGCCCCCTGGCATCGGGGGGACTGACCACTGCATCCAGGACCTGGAATTTTTTCATTCCCTTCTGTTCTTCATTCATCCTCTCTGCCTCTTGCTGTGCCCGGATTTGGTCCCGTGCCCTGCGCTGCCCTGGGTGTCTGGCAGGGTCCCTGGCAGCCCCGTGCCCCTGTCCCGAGCCCCAGGCCCCTTCCCAAAGCCCAGCTGGAGCCCCAGGGAGGGCTGAGCCCAGCTGTGCCCCGTCCCTGTGTGCAG
>NW_024358860.1:0-283 GCF_014805655.1 Passer montanus
TTCAGAGAATTTAAAGGAGCTGGAATAGCAGCAGACCTGATGAAAAATCTCTCTCGAATGGTGTGTATGCACTTCCAGAGAATTAGACTTTGTCTGCTTATCAGAACATGGTAGAGTAGATGCACCTTTGATGCACTACCAGAGACAATGCTTGGTCTAAAAATCCATTTGAAAAACATGTCAAAGTAGTAGATGTGTTGGAGAAGAAAGCACAAGTGGTCCTGACAGTACCAAAGAAATTCAGATTTGAGGCTATGACAGTGGGGTTTTTTTGCCCTTACCT
>NW_024358861.1:0-283 GCF_014805655.1 Passer montanus
GGAGCCATATTTGGTGAAATACTGACATCTGTGCAATGTTCTTGTAGCGACTGGTACCTGCTGTTCTTCGACCTTCAGCAATTCCACAACACAAGGATCCTCTGAGAGACTGGGCAAGGCAGACACCTCCCTAATATCCTCTATCTGCAAGACAGCTATACAGAAAGCCCAGCCTTTTGGGTCCTTGAAACACCCTTTTCTGAGTAGTGTTTCAAGGACTCATTTCCAGTGAAGGTCACTTCAGCCTCCATATGCTGTTGGCACACTCTGGTCATTCCAGAAA
>NW_024358862.1:0-283 GCF_014805655.1 Passer montanus
AGCAGGATATTGGAGTAATATCTTTTGCCTCTGGCTAAAGATCCAGCAATGCTCACCTGAGCATCACTCCAGACTTCTCTTGGCACAGCAGTCCTGGATCACCAGGATATAAATGAGCATTTCCCAGAGGCCAGGCTGGGCACTGAGCTCTCTTTACTCCTTTGTAAAGTGGGATCACTCGATAAGGCAAGGAGTACCAGGAGGAGCTGTAGAGAACATAAGGGGTCTAAAAGTAGGAATAAAATGGAAGAGCATTAAATGAATCCTTAAGAAATTAACACTG
>NW_024358863.1:0-283 GCF_014805655.1 Passer montanus
TCAGATATAAAAGCTAAGAAAAGGAGGAAGAAGAGGTGGGGCATCTAGTATTTACAATGTTTGTCTTCCGGAGCAAGCACTCCCCAGGATGTGGGCAGTCATCTCTTGCTGATAGGAAGCAGATAATAATTTTTTTTCTATTTGCTTCTGTGCACACAACCCTACAGCTTTGCTTTAGCAAACTGCTTTATTTCATCCTACAAGTCATCATTTCCCATGTTATTTCCTCTACCCAGTCCAGCTGAGAAGAGGGGATGATAGAGCAGCTTGGTGGGCACCTGAC
>NW_024358864.1:0-283 GCF_014805655.1 Passer montanus
ATTTCAAAATGTTAAGTATTTAAAAATAACACAACATAACATTCTGAAGAATATGATGTATACAAATAGTACGAATATAGGTGTACAAAAGTAAATACCAACTGTGGCATTTGGTAGAATACCCTATTGACATAAATATTTGAAGAAATCTTTTAAGAAGTTCCTCAAAATACCTATCCATCACCACATATTTCCTCACATCAAAATTGAGTTGAACACTTGCAATAGCCTCTATATCAATCATTAGTAGTGGATATGGATTTTTCATGTGGAGTGTTGCACA
>NW_024358865.1:0-283 GCF_014805655.1 Passer montanus
AAATTTCCCCTTTTTCACCCAAATTTTCCCAATTTTTCCCTTTTCCCCCCAAACTCCCCATTTTTGCCCCGTTTTTCCCATTTTCCCGCTTTTTCTCCCCAGGACTGCGGCTCCGCCCTCCCCGGCGGCTCCTTCTACCCGAGGGGCGGGGCTCCCGTCTGCCAACGTCACTTCCGGCAGCAGGAAGGGGCGGAGCCCGCCTGGGGGAGGAGCTAAACCCCACCATGACATCACTTCCGGGGAAAAGGCGCGGTGTTCTCTCTCTGTGATGTCACTTCCGGGC
>NW_024358866.1:0-283 GCF_014805655.1 Passer montanus
AATACACATCCTCAAAAGAGACTGCAATTAAAAAATTACACAATGGGTAATTTTTGAACAAAAGTTTTGCACACAGGAAAGTATTTGGGAATAGTGAGAGTATTTGACAGAAAAAAGAGGCAAAAATATTTGCTCTTGTCAAAAGTTATGTTTTCTTTGAAAAAATCAACTCAAAGAACTTACAGCAGAGATGAGAAGGAGCAAAATTAAGTTAATCTGACCTGTTAATGGGTACCTTGAGGGGAGGACCTGATAAGACCACACTTTGCCCTTTTTTGTAAGT
>NW_024358867.1:0-283 GCF_014805655.1 Passer montanus
TAGCCTGGGGAAAAGAGCCAAAAATACCCAAAAATAGCCCCAAAAGTAGCCCCAAACTGCTCAAAAAAGTAAGCCCCAAATAGCTGAAAAATGCCCCAAAAATGGGCAAAATAGCCCCAAAATAGCCTGGGAAAAAGTGCTTAAAATACCCAAAAATAGTTCCAAAAATGTTACCAAAATACTTTGGAGAAAACAGCCTAAAATTTCCCAAAATAACCCAAAATGAACCCAAAAATAATCTGTGAAATGGCTGGAGCTGGGCGAGCTCATGGAGGAGCAGGGG
>NW_024358868.1:0-2897 GCF_014805655.1 Passer montanus
CACACTGACCACCTGGTGCAGGCCGGTGACTGACCCCTGAGTGACCAGGGAGTGACCAGGGAGTGACCCTGGTGCAGGCCGGTGAGTGACCCCTGAGTGACCACAGTGACCATAGTGACCACTGAGTGAGTGACCCCTGAGTGACCACTGAGTGACCACTGACCAGTGGTGTGGGCCACTGAGTGACCAGGGAGTGAGTGACCAGGGAGTGACCATTGCCACACTGACCGCCTGGTACAGACCAGTGAGTGACCAGTGACGTCACTGGGATGTCAGGGCAGCGTGAGGTGACGTCACGGCTCAGGGAGTGATGTCACAGCTCAGGTGAGGCGTCATGGCTCAGGAGTGACATCACGGGTCAGGGGTGACGTCACAGCTCAAGGGTGTGATGTCATGGCTCAGGAATGACATCGCAGTTCAGGGATGACGTCACAGCTCAGGTGTGACATCACAGCTCAGGAGTGACGTCATGCCTCAATGTGACGTCGTGGCTCAGTGACGATGTCACGGCTCAGGAATGACACCACGGCTCGGGGATGACGTCACAGCTCAGGAGTGACGTCACGGCTCGCTGTGACGTCACACGAGGTCCCCGCAGGGTTCCTGACGCGCGAGGAGCGGCGCCGGCTCGAGGGGCTGCGCTCGCCCCACAACAAGTTCTGGGTGCCCTGCGTGTGGTTCGGGGCGCTGGCGCGGCGGGCGCGCAGCGAGGGGCGCATCGGGGACGACTGCGCGCTCAAGCTGCTCATGGAGGTACCCCCGGGACCCCGAAAACCTGCCCTGAACCCCCCAAAACTCACCCAAAACCAGCCCTGAACCTCTGCGCGCTCAAGCTGCTCATGGAGGTACCCCCGGGACCCCGAAAACCTGCCCTGAACCCCCCAAAACTGGAGCTGAGCCGGTTCCGGGCCCAGTGCAGCCTCCTGTTCCACTACGACTGGATCAGCGTGCCACTGGTGTACACCCAGGTGGGACTGGGAGCACTGGGAGGGACTGGGAGGGACTGGGAGGGGCACTGGTGTACACCCAGGTGGGACTGGGAGCACTGGGAGCACTGGGAGGGACTGGGAGGGGCACTGGTGTACACCCAGGTGGGACTGGGAGCACTGGGAGGGACTGGGAGGGGCACTGGTGTACACCCAGGTGGGACTGGGAGCACTGGGAGCACTGGGAGGGACTGGGAGGGGCACTGGTGTACACCCAGGTGGGACTGGGAGCACTGGGAGCACTGGGAGGGGCACTGGTGTACACCCAGGTGGGACTGGGAGCACTGGGAGGGACTGGGAGAGCCACTGGTGTACACCCAGGTGGGACTGGGAGCACTGGGAGGGACTGGGAGGGACTGGGAGGGGCACTGGTGTACACCCAGGTGGGACTGGGACAGACTGGGGACATCTGGACAGAACTGGGGACATGATGGGAACACCTGGAATAGGCCTGGGGACACCTGGGGACAATGAGGGGACACCTGGGGCCACCTGGACAGGGCTGGGGACACCTGGGAGCACCTGGGGAGGTGACAGCGGGTGACCTTCACCCCAGCCAGGTGTGCCACCCCCTGCAGCTGCTGACCGTGGCGGCGTCCCCCAGGTGGTGACCGTCACCATGTCCCCTGTCTGTCCCCTGTCCCCGGGTGGTGACAATGGCCGTGGACACCTTTTTGCTCACCTGCCTGGTGTCCCCTGTGTCCCTGTCCCTGTCCCCAGGTGGTGACCATCGCGGTGTACACCTTCCTGCTCACCTGCCTGGTGTCCCCCCATGTCCCTGTCCATCCCCAGGAGGTGACAGTGTCCCTGTCCCTGTCCCCAGGTGGTGACCATCGCCGTGTACACCTTCCTGCTCACCTGCCTGCTGGGCCGGCAGTTCCTGGACCCCTCCCGGGGCTACCCCGGGCACGAGCTGGACCTGGGGGTGCCCGTGTTCACCCTGCTGCAGCTCTTCTTCTACCTGGGCTGGCTCAAGGTGGGCACCGGGCACACCTGGGCACACCTGGGCACACCTGGGCACACCTGGGCACACCTGGGCACACCTGGGCACACCTGGGCACACCTGGGCACACCTGGGCACACCTGGGCACACCTGGGCACACCTGGGCACACCTGGGCACACCTGGCACACCTGGGCATGCCCGTGTTCACCCTGCTGCAGCTCTTCTTCTACCTGGGCTGGCTCAAGGTGGGCACCGGGCACACCTGGGCACACCTGGGCACACCTGGGCACACCTGGGCACACCTGGGCACACCTGGGCACACCTGGGCACACCTGGGCACACCTGGGCACACCTGGGCACACCTGGGCACACCTGGGCACACCTGGGCACACCTGGGCACACCTGGGCACACCTGGGCACACCTGGGCACACCTGGGCACACCTGGGCACACCTGGGCACACCTGGGCACACCTGGGCACACCTGGGCACACCTGGGCACACCTGGGCACACCTGGGCACACCTGGGCACACCTGGGCACACCTGGGCACACCTGGGCACACCTGGGCACACCTGGGCACACCTGGGCACACCTGGGCACACCTGGGCACACCTGGGCACACCTGGGCACACCTGGGCACACCTGGGCACACCTGGGCACACCTGAGATACACCTGGGCACCTGAGATACACATAGGCACACCTGGGGCACACCTGGGGGCATGGGGAGCACAGCTGGGCACACCTGAGACACACCTGGGCACACCTGAGAGACACCTGGGCACACCTGGGCACACCTGGGGGCACACAGGTGGCACACCTGGCGCACAGGTGACCCCGTGCCCCCGCAGGTGGCCGAGCAGCTCATTAACCCCTTCGGGGAGGACGACGACGACTTCGAGACCAACACCCTGATCGACCGCAACTTCCAGGTGAGCTGGGGGGGACAGGTGGGCACGGGGGGGCAC
>NW_024358868.1:5479-6006 GCF_014805655.1 Passer montanus
CCCCAAACGTTGCACTTTTCACCCCAAACCGAAAACTTTTTCCCCCAAATCCACACTTTTCCCCCCAAACCAGACCCTTTTCACCCCAAACCCTGCGGTTTTCCACCTAAACTGAGCACTTTTCCCCCCAAAATCCACTTTTATCCCCAAACCGAACACTTTTTCCCCCAAATCCACACTTTTTCTCCCCAAAATCCGCACTTTTCTCCCCAAACCCCGCGGTTTTTCCCTGAAATCCGCACTTTTCACCCCAAATCCCGCGGTTTTCCCCCAAACCCGAACACTTTTCACCCTGAAACCCGCGGTTTTCAACCCAAATCCACACTTTCCCCCCCAAAATCCACACTTTTCCCCCCAAAATCCGCACTTTTCTCCCCAAACCCTGTGTTTGTCGCTTCAAACCGAACAATTTTTCCCCCAAACCGAACACATTTCACCCCAAACCGAGCCCTTTTCCCCCGAAACCCACACTTTCCCCCCCAAAATCCACACTTTTCCCCCCAAAATCCGCACTTTTCACCCCAAAC
>NW_024358869.1:0-283 GCF_014805655.1 Passer montanus
TTCTGTCCATTTTGGGGCCGTTTTTGGCCATTTCTGTGCCGTTTTGGGCCATTTCTGTCCATTCCGTGGCCGTTTTGGCCATTTCGGAGCCGTATGTGGCCATTTTGGGCCGTTTCGTGGCCATTTTTGGCCGTTTTGGAGCCGTTTTGGTGCCATTTCTGGCCGTTTCGGAGCCGTTTTGGGCCGTTTCTGTCCGTTTTGGGCCGTTTCTGTCCGTTCCGTGGCCGTTTTGGCCGTTTCGGAGCCGTTTCGGTGCCGTTTCTGTCCGTCCCGTGGCCGTTTT
>NW_024358870.1:0-283 GCF_014805655.1 Passer montanus
ATAGCCCCAGCACCGGCTCACGGACGGACCGTGATGGGTTCGAGCGGTGTTATAGCCCCGGCACCGCCTCACGGACGGACGGACGGTGCTCGAAAAGACTGGTTGGAAATAAACCACCATAAACTGGTGTCAACAGAGCAGGTATTTGCAGTGCTGGAGGCGAGGGGGGTTTCTGCATCTCACTCATCCTTGTTAAATGCTGTGGTTTATTTATACAGTATTACTTAGTGTTATGTCATTATAACATCATATATGTGCTGGAGCTAATTTACATAATGCTATC
>NW_024358871.1:0-283 GCF_014805655.1 Passer montanus
CACACCCCGCGTGCTGATTGCTCTAATGCAGGGAAAGCCCAGCGGCAGCTCCGGGCACATTCCAGGGTGGCTCTGCCACCTCCAGAGTCCCAAAGCTGGGCCGGGATCCGCCAGGAGTGCAGAGGGACCCGAGCTGGGAGCGGCAGCTGAGCCCTCCAGAGCCTGGGGCTCCGTGCCTGACAGCAGCTCCTGCCAGGACCTGCCAGGATCCTTCCAGGAGCCCTCTGAGATCCCTCCAAGATCCCTCCAAATTCCTTCCAAGATCCCTCCAAACTCCCTCCAA
>NW_024358872.1:0-283 GCF_014805655.1 Passer montanus
ACCCCAAAATCCCCAAATTTGGGATCCCCTAAACCCCAAAACCCCCCAAAATTGGGACCCCAAAACCCAAAAATCCGCCAAAATTGAGACCCCAAAACCCGCCCCGGGATCCCCCAAAATCCCCCAAATTTGGAGCCCCAAATCCCTAAATTTGGGATCCCCAAAACCCCAATTCCCAAAATTTGGGACCCTAAAACTCCAAAAATCCCCCAAATTCGGGAACCCCCAAACCCCCCAAAATTGGGACTCCAAAACCCCAAATTCCCAAAATTTGGGACCCCCC
>NW_024358873.1:0-283 GCF_014805655.1 Passer montanus
GAAAAGGGGGAATTTATGGGGTGGGAATGGGAGGAAATTTGGGAAAATTGGGGGATTGAAATGGAGGAAAAAGGGGGAATTTGGGGGAGATTTTTGGGGATGGAATGGGGAGAATTGGGGGTTTGGGATGGGGAGGAAAAGGATTTTGGGGTGGGATTTGGGATGGGTGAAAAGGAGGGAATTTGGGGGATCAGAATGGGAGGAAATTTGGGAAAATTTGGGAGGAATTGGGGGAATGAAATGGGGGAAAAGGCGGGGAATTTGTGGGGTGGGAATGGGGGAA
>NW_024358874.1:0-283 GCF_014805655.1 Passer montanus
AAGTGAAAAGCAAATTAAACCTATTGTACATACTTCTTTCATTAAAGGTAAAATATATATTTCTGAAAGTTATTGATGGTGTTTCCACATATTCTTGTTCATTTTGCTATCCAACAGATTACACCAAGGTCAGTGCCCCAAATCTGTCCTGCCGTGAATCAATCATTTGAATCTCCTGGGTCAGGTATCAGCTTACAGTGAAGTGAACTGAAGCTTCTCTCATTAGCCTAAAACCCCAGGGACAGAGCAGCCATTCCCCTTCAGTTCAAGCCTTGTATTTTTG
>NW_024358875.1:0-283 GCF_014805655.1 Passer montanus
TTAAGCTGTTCTACAGAATTTATTGTTAACTTTGATTTTAAGCAGCAGTGGTCAAATAATTATGAAAATTTCCAGAAAGAGCATGAAACTGATTTTAAATCATAGCTGTTAAAAGTACATGTGTTTTTTTGAAAACAAGAGGTTGCCAATAGATCCTTGATTTTCTTTTCATCTTGTTTTCTTCCAGTGTATTTTCCAGCAGCTAATGGTGAGAAAGGGAAATATTATTTTTTTTCAAAAGTCTTTGGTGTGGACTGTTGACCTGTTTCTGCTTTCATGTAAG
>NW_024358876.1:0-283 GCF_014805655.1 Passer montanus
CAAAGGAAACCAAAATTTGGGGAGGGGGGACACCCAAAAATGGAGGGGGGGCACTTGGGGGACCCCAAAATTTGGGGAGGGCACCCCAAAAAAATTGGGGTGGTCCCAAAAATCTCCCAAAAAATGCCCCAAAAATCCCAAAAAGCCCCAAAAATCAACACGGGGACACCCCCCCCGCGATAATTTACAGGAATTTTGGGAATGTTGCGAAAATTTTGGGGACTCCCAAAAAATTTCGGGAACCCCCCCGGGAATTTTGGGGCCCCCCCGGCTCCGGCTCCGG
>NW_024358877.1:0-283 GCF_014805655.1 Passer montanus
TTCTAGAAAAATACATATTTTCTAAATATATTAAAAGAAATATAAATTGAAATATAAAAATATAAACACACACACATATATAAAGAGAGAAAATACCCCACAGATATCTGTATATGCACCCACAGGCACAGCACAGCCTCTGCCTCGGAAAAGTGCACAGCTGTGCAGGACAGGTGCACGCACACACACATATATAAATATATAAACAAACAAACAAACAAATAAATAAACAAATAAATAAATATAAAATATACAATATATAAAAATATATAAAAATATAAAT
>NW_024358878.1:0-283 GCF_014805655.1 Passer montanus
ACTTGTAGCCTGACTTTTTTTTAATGTGATTGTTTTTTTTTCTTCCTAAACATATTAAAGCCTAAATGAACAAAAGCCATAAGACATAACAATAACATTTACATGACAAGTTACTTGTTCTTACTGTGATATTGTTTATTTACTTATTATTCAAGCACTCATTATAGTTCCTCTTAGTATATCTTTTTCATCAATTCAAAAAAATAATATTATGATTCCTTAATTTTTAATGCACCTAAGTATGTTTATATGGGTCATAAAAGCCTCAGGGACAGCAGTAGAC
>NW_024358879.1:0-6004 GCF_014805655.1 Passer montanus
CAGGGGAGGTTTAGATTGGACCTTACAGAGAAATTCTTCATATAAGGAGTGATTGGATATGAGAATCAGTTGCCCAGAGAGCTGATGGAGTTACCATACCTGGAAGTGTTTGAGGAAAGACTGGATGTGGTACTTCATGCCATTGTCTAGTCAACAATGTGTTATTTGGGCACAGGGTGGACTCAGTGATGTTAGTGGTCTTTCTCAATCTAACTGATCCTGTGATTTTGTGATTGTGTCTCTGTGGAGCACAGCAAGGATGTTTATCCCAGAGAAGTGCTGCCCTACCTCCCCTTGGTCCCATCTAATTTTGGTTTTTTTAACAATTCTTGGTTATTACGGACAATCCTTGGTTGGCTTCCTGGCTATCCGGAAATCGGTGTTTGACACATACACATAGGCCCTTGTATTCTGGGCTTCTACACAGGCCTACACTTTTCCCCCTATATGCTGTTTTCCAGAATAATTTTGGTTAAGGTGTTCTGGGGATTAAAATCCTTTTAAAGCAGCAGAAATCCTCCTGTGGACATTAGAATGGTACCAAGGTGAACTTGTCCAACTGCCTTTGTCAGTACCTAAAAAGTTACAGATGGGATGATACCAGATGCTGTTGAAAGATATTTAAAAGACAATAGTAGTGTAACAGCACGTTATTGCTGGTGTAGTCTGTGTATCTTTAAAAAGGAGTTTTCTGGGGGAGTTTGCCTGATGTACTTATTGGGGAAATGCTTTAGATTACCTATTAGTCTGAGAGATGCTCTTCTTCCATTGAGGGCTCTATTCCTTGCTCTCTGAATAGAACTACTGCACTTTCCACACGTGCTCATGGACTTGGGGATCCACCATATTCAAGCTTAGTATTCCCAGAAAGAGGACACAACTGCTCTCACAGGCCCTGCTCTTTCCTATTTCCTACTGCTTGCTAGAGTGAAAAAAATGAGGAATATAAAGTATTGGATGTAGTTTGTGCTGTGACTTTTAAATTGGTACATCTGAGGAGCTGAAGCTCATGTCTTGTACATTTATGTCTGAACTACCCTCCCAGTAACTTGTTGCTGTTAAACGTTCTCATAGCTAAACTACAACACCCTGAGTCTCAAAAGTGTATCTCTGTCTCAGAGTGAGACACAGACATCTAAGCAGACTACAGAGATCTTAGCTGCATCATACAGTGGGCTGAGCCATCAGAAAGGGCATTTTCTGGGCAGGTAGGAATTTCCTGTCATTTCTTGGGCAGGTAGGAATTTCCAGTGTTAGGTATGTGCCTGCAATTTGGATCCAGGGGAAATTGCTGTGACTTCTCCCTTTGACTTGTGTTGGAGCAAAGCTTCATGACAGGAGCCCTGATGCCATATGGCTTCATCTTAACACTGAAAACCAGACCACACCTGGGCAGGTAGGAATTTCCAGTGTTAGGTATGTGCGTGCAAGCTGGATCCAGGGGAAATTGCTGTGACTTCTCCCTTTGACTTGTGTTGGAGCAAAGCTTCATGACAGGAGCCCTGATGCCATATGGCTTCATCTTAACACTGAAAACCAGACCACACCACCAGGTTTTGAGCTGTACATGCGTGTTGTTGGCTTGGGTTAACTTGACATGTATCTGATGTTTTCCAGGTCTCATGAATCGAGACTATGAGATCATAACCAGCAGAGCTGTGAGTGAAATAAATCATTATGATGGTACTGGAACAGCAATGAGCATTGCTGCCAACAGGGTCTCTTTCACATTTAATCTGACTGGACCATCTCTGACTGTCGACACTGCGTGTTCATCTTTTCTTTTTGCTCTGCACTATGCCTTGCGAGCCATTAAATCAGGTAATGGGACTGAAGAGGTGCTGAACAATGAAAGCAGAATTTCTGCTGTGTCTGTCTATCTCCAGAGCAATCTCACCATGACTATGTTTCTGCTTGACTCCAGGAGACTGTGAGGCAGCAATTTGTGGTGGGGTGAACTGCATCATCGATCCCCGCACCTTTGTATCTCTCAGTAAAGCCAAAATGATCTCTCCAGAGGGCATAAGCAAACCCTTCTCCAAAAAAGCAGATGGCTATGGAAGGGGAGAAGGCTGCGGTGTTGTTTTCCTCAAACCACTGAAAAGGGTAAGATTGCTTGTGAAGCAGGCTGAAATGCTTGCACTTCCTTGACTTGCAGGCACTGGTTGCTTGCCTGAATTTTGTGTCTTCAGGTCTAATAGTGACTATTCCAGAGAAGTTTTTCCAATTCAAGTTTAAGATTAATGAAGCATTGCTCTAGAATTTATCAACTTTCCCCTGCATAGGAAAAAGGTCTCGCATATAAAAGTTAGCATCATATTCTGATTTTTCTTGGCTTTGGTGTGTGGCTTTCTTCTTTTCTCTGCAGAAAAAGCAGAGATTACCACAGAATCAGTCAGGTTGGAAGGCGCTGCAATGAATTTTCTGGTCCAAACTCCTTGCTCAAGCTGGGTCATCTTAGATCAAGTTGTAGAGGATTATGTCCTGATGATTCTTGACACATTCTGTCTCCAGTGAGGGAGAATCCAATCCTCTCTGGGCAACCTGTTCTAGTGTTTGATCACCTGAACAGTGAAGAATTTCTTTCTCATATTCAGATGGAACTTCCTGTATATCAGTTTCAGCTTGTTGCCTCTTGTCCTGTTGCTTGGCACTACCAAGGGCCTGGTTCCATCTTCTTGACACACTCCCTTCAGATACTGACAGGCACTGATGAGGCCCCTTCTCAGTCATCTCTTCTCAAGGCTGAACAGGCCCAGCTCCCTCAGCCTTTCCTCATAAAAGAGATGCTCCAGCTCCTTCATCATCTTCATAGCTCTCCTCAACCCACTCCATTAGCTCCACGTCTTTCTTAGGCTGAGGAGCCCACAACTGGATACAGCACTCCTGGTGTGGTCTCATCAGGGCTGAGTAGAGGGGCAGGATCACCGCCCTCAACCTGTTGGAAGTGCTTTTCCTAATACAGCTGAGGATCCCATTGGCCTTCTTTGACCCCTACTGGTGTCTCATGGACAACTCATTGTCCTCCAGGACCCCCAGGTCCAGAGCTGCTTTCCAGCAGGGTGACCCCCAACCTGTCCTGGTGCAGGGGGTTATTCCTCCCCATGTGCAGGACCCTGCACTTGCCCTTGTTGAATTTCAGACAGTTCTTCTCTGACCAGTCAAGGTCCCTCTGAAGGACTGCACAGCCCTCTGGGGTATTGGCCACTCCTGCCAGCTTTGTGTTGACAGTGAACTTGCTGAGGAGGCTCTGCCCCTTCATCCAAGCCTTGATGAGTAAACTAAACAATATGGGCCCAGGGGATACCACCAGTGACAGGTCTCCAACTAGACCCTGTGCCACTGATTATCACCCTCTGGGACCTGCCATTCAATGAGTTCTCAATCCACCTCTCTTTCCACTCATGCAGTCCATACTTCCTGAGCTTTTCTATGAGGATACTGTGAGAGATAGCGACAAAAGCCTTGATAAAGTTGAAGTAGACAATATCCACTGCTCTCCCCTCATTCATCCAGGTGGTGGTTTCATCATAGAAATCAATCAGGTTGGTCAAACATGATTTACCTTCAAGGAATCCATAATTTACCTCCAAGGAATCCATGACCACTCCTGATCCCCTTATCTTCCTTGTGGACAGAGATGGCTTCCAGAATGAGGTGGTCCATCACTTTTCCCGGGACTGAGGAGAGGCTGACTGGTAGTTCCTTGGTCCTCCTTCTTGCCATTTTTGAAGATTGGGGTGACATTTGGTTTCTTTCAGTCCTCAGGCATGTCTCAAGATAGCCACAACCTTTCTAAGATGATTGTGAGCAGCCTTGCTATGTTGTCTTCTTGCTCTCTCAGACCTCATGGATGCATCCTGTCAGGGCCCCTGGACTTGTGGATGTCGAGTTCATTTAGGGGTTCTCTGACCCAATCCTACTTGGGCAAGGGAAGGTCTTCCTTTCAGCATTCCTTTAACCTGGTCTCCTGGGTCAGAAATCCCTGAGAGCTGGTCTTGTCAGTAAAGACAGGTGCAAAGAAGGCATTCAATAATGCTGCCTTCTCTGCATCCCCTGTTACTAGGCTCCCCACTCCATTTACTAATGGACCCAGAAGTCCTTTAGTATTAAAATTAATCTTTAATTTTCCTTTTGTCTGATGGATTTGAAAAAGCCCTTTTTGTCATCCTGAAAACCTTTGGCCAGATTTAATTCCAGATGTACGTTGGCCTTTCTAGTCTCATTTCTCCTTACTCTGACAACCTCTCTACATTCATTCTGAGTGGCCTGATCCTGCTTCCATCTCCTGTATATTTCTGGCTTATATCTGAGTAATGATAGGATTTCTTTATTCATCCACTGAGGTTTGTTGCCCCCTTTACCTGCATTCTCTCTTATTGGGATGCACTGTCCTTGAGCCTGTAGGAAGTGAGCCTTGAAAGTCAACCAGCTCTCTTGGACCCCTCTTCCCTTCAGAGCCTTCTCCCATGGGATTCTTCCAAGAAGATCCCTAAAGATGCTAAAGTTAGCTCTCCTGGAGTCCCTGTGTGAAGTCTTGCTCTCTGTCCTGCTACCTTCCTTCAATTCTGAACTCTACAGTCTTGTGGTCACTGCAGCCACAGCTGCCCCAACCGTCCCACGTCCAACAAGGCCTCCCCTGTTTGTAGCACAAGATAGGGCAGCCCAGCATTCCTTGTGGGATCCTTCGCCACCTGTGACTGGAAGCTGTCATCAATGCTTTCCAGGAACCTCCTGCACTGCTTGTGCTTTGCTGTTTTGCTTCTCCAGAGGATGTCAGGGTAGTTAAAGCCCCCCAAGAACCAGGGCCTGTGGCTGCAGGGCTGCTCCAGCTGCCTGTAGAAGGCCTCATCCAACCCCTCCTTCATCAGGCGGCCTGGAGCAAACACCCACAATGGAGTCACCCTTACTAGTCTGCCCTTTTATCCTCATCAGGGAACTCCAAGTGTTGCTTCACATGGAGGGCAACTCCACCACTGCACCTTCCTGGTCTGTCTCCCCTAAACAGCCTGGGGCCCTTCATGAGAACATTGCAGCCATGGGAACTATCCTGCCATGTCCATAATTGCAATGAGATCGAAGCCCAGTGGCTGCAGACAGATCTCTAGTTCCTCCTGTTTGTTCCACATACGGTGTGCATTGGGGTACAGCACTTAATTTTTGTATTTTATGGTACAAGATTCCAATGGGGGTGTGAAGGTATGTCCCATAGCCATGTTGTTGTGTGTCACATAACCCATAGAAGTTGTGTCTTTGATTGTAGGTGCTTGATCAACATAATCCCTCATAAGCCTTCTTTTGGTACTAAGATGTTTCTCTGATATTTCCCTGTTGGCTTCTATTGTCTAAGGAGCCCCTTGCTTGTCTCTGTAAGACTGCTGGTGTGCTCCAGAGTGGCTGGTACGTCTCAGAGTCACCTCCAGAGGGGCCTCAGAAGTACCCTCTAACTTTTTCATACTATTACTCAATTTGTTAGGGACAAGCCTGATATTACTGCCCTCCCCCAACATAACTAGTTTAAAGCTCTCCAAAGAGTCTTGTTGGTTCCTGTGCAAAGGCTCTGCTTCCTTACTCAGAGAGGTGAGCCCCATCTGATGCCAGCATGCCTGGCTCTGCAAAGGCCATACCGTTGCCAAAAACCCCAAAAACTTAGTGGTGACACCAGCTGCAGAGACATGTCTTAGTAGACTCAGTCCGTCTGTTTCTTTCCATATGGATGCTTTCAACTATTGCTGTTTCCAATATTTTTTGTTCAATATTACTGCTTTGAACTGGAAGTATGGAGGAGAAAATAACTTGCGCCTAAGAATTCCTTAGCAAATTCCCAAACACGAAATCTTTCTATATCACTCTCAGACTACGTGCTGCCATTACCTCGCCCTCTACATGGAGGATAAGGAATGGGTGCACCAGACTTGTAAGGTTCATGGTAATATCTCTAACCATAGACTATTAGTATTATTAAAGAAAACTACACTTTTCATGGAACAGGCAAAGGAAGACT
>NW_024358880.1:0-283 GCF_014805655.1 Passer montanus
GTTTTGGTCACATACAAATGGATCCTCAGGCAGAATTGCAAAAGGAATCCTAACTCTTTATTTTAGACTGTTTCTTTAAATTTCAAAATTTATGATTTTTGTATATCTGACTCATAATTTTTAAACACACAAAGGCTTCTCAGCTCAGATGACAAATTCTCATCAAGAGTGTGTGTAGCACCAGAACAGGGTCAGATATTCACTTAAACAGAACTACTGGCAAATATTTAAGGCAAATTAATACCAAAAAAAAAGGTCATATTAATCAGAGATGAACATAGTT
>NW_024358881.1:0-283 GCF_014805655.1 Passer montanus
GGCCACGCCCACCCTGGCCACGCCCAGGTGAGGCAGGCCCCAAAGTGGCCACGCCCAGAGGGACACGCCCTCAAAGAACCACGCCCAGACAGCCACACCCCAAATAAACCACACCCAACCAGGCCACACCCCTTGAAGCCACACCCCTGTAAACCACACCCCCAAACAGCCACGCCCACCCAAGCCACACCCCCAACAAACCACACCCCCTTAAGCCACACCCCAAAGCAACCACACCCAAACAGGCCCCGCCCCTTAACACCAAACCCCTTTAGGCCACACC
>NW_024358882.1:0-283 GCF_014805655.1 Passer montanus
CCCAAAACTGACCCAAACTGACCCCAAAAAGTGCCCCAAACCCACCCCAAAAACTGCCCCAAATCCAGCCCAAACTGACCTAAAAATTGACCTAAAAACTGCCCCAAACCCACCCCAAAATCCAACCCCAAATACACCCAAAACTGACCCAAACTGACCCCAAAACTGACCCCAAATCCTGCCCAAACTGACCCCAAACTGACCCCAAATCCACCCCAAACTGACCCCAAATCCAGCCCAAAACTGACCTCAAAACTGACCCAAAACTGACCCCAAATCCACC
>NW_024358883.1:0-283 GCF_014805655.1 Passer montanus
GTTGCTCTGGGATCCTCTGGGTAGTGAGGTAATGAAATAAATTTACTCTTGCCATTTTGGCTGTGGCTTTGGGGTTGTTCTGGCTGCCTGTCTGTGTCAACTCACACAGTATCCCTGAAGAATGCCACTTGTCACTGCTTTTCGCTTGGACTTTGAGCAGTTGACCACAAGTCTGAGTATAACCCTACAGCTGATTCCTTATCCACTGAATGATCTGTCCATCAAATCCATGTCTCCCGAGTTTAGAGACAAGGATGGGACAGTGTCAAATGCTTTGCACAAG
>NW_024358884.1:0-283 GCF_014805655.1 Passer montanus
ATTTGGGTGAAATTTGGGGGGATTTAAGGGGGTTTTAGGGGGGTTGTCCTTGCTCAGGATGCTCCACTGAGCCTCAATATCCAAAATATCCCCTAGAAATGGGAAAAAAAATAAAAATTTGGGGTTTGGGGTGAAATTTAGGGGGTTTGGGTGGGATTTGGGGGGATTTAGGGGGTTTTGGGGAGGTTTAAGGGGTTTTGGGGAGGTTGTCCTTGTTCAGGATGGTCCACTGCCCCTCAATCCCCAAAATATCTCCTGGAAAATGGGGAAAAAATGGGAATTT
>NW_024358885.1:0-283 GCF_014805655.1 Passer montanus
GGAGAAAAAATGGGTTTTTGGGGGAAAAATGGGAGTTTGGGGGAAAAAATGGGAGTTTGGGGCGAAAATGAGGGATTTGGGAAAAAAAAAAGGGTTTAGGGGTGGAAAAAGGGAGTTTTAGGGGTGAAAAAGGGGCTTTGGGGTGGAAAAATTGAGTTTTGGGGTGCAAAGCCAGAGTTTGGTGTGCAAAAAAAGTGACTTGGGGGGGAAAAAGGGGATTTGGGGAGGCTGGAGGGAATTTGTGGGAGATGTGAGGGGGTTTGGGGGGGATTTGGGGGATTTT
>NW_024358886.1:0-283 GCF_014805655.1 Passer montanus
TTTTTTTTTAGGAACAAGGGCTTGAAAGGAGGTCACTTGGCTGGAATGCAGCAGGACAGATCCTTGGGCACTTCAGGATTTATCCATCATGGAAAGCACTGTAAAGACATGGATGTTGATCCCATAAATAATTTGTAATCCCCATTTCCCACTCCTTGGTGTGTGGAGGAGTGGCACAGTGAGGCTCTTTTCCCATCTCCCAGGGGAGCCGTGGTCTGGGGACAGCCTGGATTGTGGGAGTGTGCAGCTCCTGGTGCCTGGGGCTGGCAGTGGGACCCAGGAG
>NW_024358887.1:0-283 GCF_014805655.1 Passer montanus
AATTTGAGGGGGTGGGATTTGGGAAGGGGAAATTTGAAGGGGAGGGATTTAGGGTGGGATTTAGGGCGGGATTTGGGATGGAGGAATTGGAGGGGGTGGGATTTAGGGGTTGGATTAGTGAAGGGGGAATTTGAGGGGGTGGGATTTGGGAAGGGGGAATTTGAAAGGACCGGATTTGGGATGGAGGAATTGGAAGGGGCGGGATTTAGGGTGGGATTTTGGGGTGGGATTTGTGCAGGGGGGATTTGAGCGGGCGCGATTTGGGAAGGGGGAATTTGAGGGG
>NW_024358888.1:0-283 GCF_014805655.1 Passer montanus
TGCTTTCCCATCTACAGAGGTGATAATTTCCTTTTTCTTTTTTCTTTTCTTCTGAAAATAGGAGACTAACCTCAACAAAATGACATCTTTTTTTTTGGATGGAAGATAGTGCATCAGACATATTATTTGTGGGTATTAAACTTCAAGACATATGTGTTGTTTGTCTTCTTTTTTATCCAAAGAATAATGAATTCTCAGGTCCTTTTTTTTCAAATTTTTAAATAAGGTTTGGAAGTGCATTGAGCATGAGGTGTGTCATCATTCTAATGTTGTTCTGCAGTGC
>NW_024358889.1:0-283 GCF_014805655.1 Passer montanus
CTGTGGAAGTTTCTATTTTTCCAATTCCCACACCTCGGGTGTCCCTGTGCAGGATAATTGGCAGCACCTTCTGGACACTGTGCTGTGGATCCAAAAAGTCTTCTCATCTGTTCTCCCAGGAGAACATCAAACCCATGGTTCAGCTGGGCTTTCTCTCTGTACTGGTGTCTCCTGGAGCCTACAAAAGTCTGGTTTTGCCCTCTTTTCTCTGCTTCCTCTGCAGCTGAAGAGCTCAGCTTGGCTCTGGGCTGCCTGTGCCCTGGATTGCAGGGCACAAGGAAAA
>NW_024358890.1:0-5992 GCF_014805655.1 Passer montanus
TCTAAATCACATAATTCTCTTCATTACTTGGCACCCTAACTGCTGTTGGGCTTCACCCACGGAGACTCTCTGCCCTGAACTCCTGAGGAGAAAGGAGTCTGTGCCCCAACAAGCCTATAGCTCAGCCAGGGGTTCACAGCGCTCCTCCTGCACCCCCAGCATGAGGAACAGCACCCCACTGCTTCCCTGGCAAAGGCTGATCCCAATGGATGCTCCAAACCTGGCCCTGGCTTTGCAGCAGTGAAGCAACTGGCTTAGGTGTAACACACATCTTCAACTGATAAAAAAGAAAGACAATGAGGCTGTACTCTCCTGGGAGACCTTTGAGCATGTTTTGGCAAATAAAAGGACTAGAAAAGGGCTGGAGGTGGACTTTGCACAAGGGCCTGGCATGGGAACAGCTTCACACTGAGAGAGGGGAGAGATCGGTGAGAAATTGGGAAGAAATTCTTCCCTGTGAGCGTGATGCCTTGGCCTAGTCTGCACCATTCCTGGAAATGTCCAAGAGCAGGTTAGGTGGCACTTGCAGCAACCTGGTCTAGTGGAAAATGTTCCTTGACCTGTCACTGATTGGGGCTGAAACGAGATGATCTTTTAGGTCCCTTCCAGCCCCAGCCATTCCAAGGCTCCATTAATCTATGACTTCATGAGTCTGGAACCCACTGGTTACCAGGAGTGGAGTGGTGCGTTGCCTGGCAACGGGTGTTGTGATGAGGAGGGCCACCAGCAACCCGGTTCCAGTCCTGCAAGGGACAAGGAAGGAGGAAGGAGCCTGCTGGCTACTCATCCTTTTCCTTATCGCATTTGCTCATTGCTTCTATCACGCCTTTTGTCCTACCCATTTGTCACGAATTTTACTCATCCCAGACAGGCCCAACTGGGCAGGAAGGCTTGTGACAAATCAGGGACAGTGTGTGTGCAGTCATGGCAACATCCCTGGACACACTCAGCCTCTCCCAGATGCTGGATCTCGCCATTGGGACACCCCAGAAGGGATCTGTTCACTTTGCAGCAATGAGAAAACTGCTGCAGGCTGTGCTGGAGCACCTGGACGTGCAGTACCTGACAAGTGAGGAGCCGTGGCCAGGCCAGCTGAGTGGCCCCTCACTTGCTGATGTGGCCACTCACATGGAAAAGATGAAGAAAGAGATGGAAGACTGCAAGAAACAGATGTCTGAGGTACAAGCTCTTCCCCGCCCCTGGGCACTCCCCCAGCAGACAGGCCCTCTCTGCTTCCTCACACAGCCGTGCTTGGCTCTGCCCTCACTGCCCTGGCAGAGCCGCTGGCAGGGGCTCTTTGCTGTCTGGATGGGCTTCAGTGCTCTGGCACTGAGCCCGGCTGGGGCAGGTGGCACTGGGACTCTCCCTGCTCACCCGGCTGTGCCATGGGCTGCCCGTGGCAGGGTGGGGCTGCCCTGGCCATCACCTCTGACATCCCTGATTCTTGAACTGCTTCACAGGTTCTTAGTGAGGAGATTGGTGGGATAAAGGCAGAAAATTCCCGCATAGCAGAGAACCTGAAGAAGTTCCAGGAGGCACAGGTCTGTGCAGACCACTGTGGTTCTCAAGTCATATTTCCAAAACACACTCACCAGTGACTTGTCCCTTACCATGCTTTCTCCTAGACCCTGGTGGTTTCCGAGCATCTCGAGGAGATTGAAAAGTTAAAGGCTGGCCAGCGGCATTTGTCAGGGGAACTGAACAAGGTCCAGATGTCACGGAACCAGGTGAGCTGCTGCTGGGAGCAAGTTTTGGATCTGAGACTGCAGCCCGTACCCTCTGCCTGCTGGTTGGAAGCTCAGCACTCTTGGCCCTGCTAGATGCATGGACCGTGCTGCCTGCAGAGCCCTGCCAGCCTGGCTGAGCTTGGCCCTGCACTGTCCCCAGTGCTTGGCAAACCACAGCAGGGCTCGAGGGCTTGCGGGTCCCCACTGACCCTCCCAGAGGCTCACTGCCACCACTGCTCTCTCCTAGGACATGACTCTGATCCAGGATCTGCGTGAGGAGGTTGACAAGATAAAGACAACACAGCTCCTCATGGAAGGAGACATAAAGAAGCTTAAGGAGTCTTTTGCCTTAGTGAGCTGTTGGGTCATGTAATCTTTGGGCTCTCATGGGGAACTTCAATGTGGCTCCACAATCAGTTTTTGGTGTCAGGGCCTCAGGCCCAGGTGGAGGACAGTGAGGCTGCCCATGCAGCTAAAGGGCCCACACGCTGGGACAACATGATGGCTGGGCCCTGACTCTACTGTCACTGTCCTTTCCAGATGAAGAAGCTGGAGGAAGACCTTAAAAAGCTGAGGGAGGATATAGCCAAGTGGAAAGAAGAGAGCAGTAAGGAGATCTCTCAGCAAATTGAGTAAGAGGACAGGAGTGGGTTTCATACCCTGGGGGGCTGCAAGGGAGCCCAGATGGTCTGGCTGCATCCTGGTTTGTGGGCACAAGGTGCCCAGCAGCCCTGCAGGGGTAACCCTGCCCTTGCCCCCATCCCGCTGGCCAGGGCTTTGCGGCAGGAGACAAAGCGTGAGCTGCAGAAGATGGGAGAGCAGCAGGAGAGGAGGAATGCCATGCTGGAGCAGATGCTGAATGAGACAGCCGACCAGCTGAATGAGCAGGTGAAGTCCTGGGGGAGCACTCCCACCACTCCTGGCACAGTCCTGTTGCAGCTCCATGCCACAAACTCCAGGAGCAGGTGGAATCCATGGAGTCACGGCAGATGGCCATGGGAAAATGCAACAAAATGATGAGGAAATATGTCCAGGTAGGCAGCTGGCAGCATGGGGGACTGAGGACATCGCCTGGGGTAGACCCCGATTGGCCTGGACCAGTCAGTGGCATGGACAGAAATGAAAGCCTTGATGCAAATGTCCTGCTGACGCTGAGAGCTCATGGCCACTGGTTGAGTAATGCGGGTCTGCCTCTGTGGAGCAGCCGAGTCCCTTTTGCTCAGTACGTGGTTTTTCCTTTCAAGGAGCGGGAGCAAGACCAGAAGCGGCTGCACTACGTGGAGGCTACAGTTGTACAGATGAAGGGAGACTGTGAGAAGCTCAGCTTTGTTTCTGGGACCCTGCAGAAAGACTCTGAACAAAAGCAGAAAGAAATCGAGGTAGGTGGCTGACACTCCTTTGGTGTCACAGCACCCCCCAGGCTCTCCTTGAGATTCCAGGCAGGGATTACAAGAATGTCTCCCTGCTGACCTTTTCAGCACTATGCTTGTTCCAAGTGCATTTCCTTGAGGCTTTTGGGCAGGGGGAGGGGTGAGTTCTCCTGCCCAAGAGGCAGCTGCAACCATGCGATGCAGTAATGAGTTCCTTTCTGTGCTGAAAGATGCTGTTCCATTTTCTGGAGAAGCTACAGAAGGAGAAGGCAGATCAGCAGGACATGCTGGCAGCAATGGACATGGTACAGTCTAGAGGGGCCTCTGTACCAGCCCAGGGGCTCCTGGGCAGGGTGACAAATGTCCCTTGCCCTTGGGGGCTGGGGGGCAGAACTGGTGTGGGGAGGGAGAATTTCCTGAGCTCAGGGGGTCCCTCACCCTCCAGATGGTGGGACCAAGCTCACCAGGCTGACGGGGCAAATGGGGCCACAGCAGCCTGAAAGGGCCATGCTGGCCTGGGGGAAGCACTCCTCCCTCTCCCCTCACACACGCTGGCCCTGCCTGTCGTTCCTCATCCCTTTCCCCAACGCTCTCCTGCCCTTCCCCTCTGCTAGAAGGCGGACAAAGCTGCCTTGGGCAGCAAAGTCAATTGCAGCCAGTTTGATGTCACTATGGAGCGTCTGGATGAGAGAATGCAGGAGTTGCAGAGCCAGATTTCAGGCCAGGAGCAGCACTGGAACAATACGCAGCAGCAGATCAGCCTTGTGGAGGAAGAGAAGGTGAGGGGTACCCGGTCCCCACCATGAGAAACTGGCACCTTTGGGACTTGGCAGCCTGAGGCAGCATCCCTCTGAGGATCCCCCTCCAGGCTTTTTCCTGGAGAGCTCCATGTCACCTCCTGGGGCAGCTGGCTGAGGCTGTGCACCTGTTCACAGCTGGATCGCCTGGAGCTGAAGACTTTCAGTAACCAGATGGAGGAGACCTGGAACAGGAACATGGATGAGCTTGAGAATAGGCTGAGGCGTGAAAATGCTGCTGGATATAAGAAGTGAGTGTGATGGAGATTCTGATGGCTTTGGGGACAGCGATGGTCCCATTCCCTCCAGCAACTGCTCCTCCCAGGCAGGGTTGTGACACGCCGTGGCCCAGAGCTGGATCATACCCGCCCTCCTGCCATGCACACAGGGGACGTTGGTGCCCGAGAGGGGCTGCAAGCGCTGCAGGGGCTGCTTGGGATGGTGACATGGGTGCCTGTGGCCTTCCCCAGGCCTCAGCCAGCACCTTGGGGATGGGGAGAAACAGGCTCAAGAGCCCAGGGTTCAGCCTGCAAACGCCGTGACCCTGTGCCGTGAGCTGCCCAGCGCCTGGCTGCTGCCCGCCAGCTGCTGCCTGTGTGCTGCAGGGCTGTGGCCCCAGGATGGGCAGAGCCAGGGAGCAGAAGGCAGCTGTGGAGGGCCAGTGCTTGCCCCACGCCTGGGGGGTTTTGCATTCCTTGCCTTGCCCTGCCCTGTCTCACCCACATCTCTGTCCCAAGGTTGCTGAAAGCACATCTGATGAGCTGTGTCTGTTTTCAATTTGAGCTCAAGCTTGGTGGGGATTTGTTTCCCTTCTTAGAAAGGAGTTCCCAAAAACCAAGCCCTGCAGCAGGGACAGCCCAGCTCCTGCCAGCTGGTGTCCTGTGCACAGGGACCTGCCACGGCCCTGGCCAGCACACCTGGCCGTGGGGACAGAGCCAGCAGATCCAGCCGGGTGGATGGGCTTGGGGCTCCTGCAGCACGTGGACAGCAGCTGGCAGGGACATGCCCCTGCAGGCAGCACTGCCCGTCCCCTCCCTGGCACAGCAGGGTGGTGCCCAGGGTGCCACAGGGCTGGGCACTGAGGATCCTCTGCCCCATCCCACAGGAGGCAATTGGTCAATGGCAGGGTCCCCCGTGTGCCACAGAACTCTGGGGTCCATCAGAGCAGCAGCTCCACCATGCATAACATCAAGGCTTCTCCACAGAAAAGTAGTCAGCCACAGGCCTCCTTGACAGTCCAGAAAAAGGTAGGCATGATGAAGGTGGGGACACAGAATGGCGACTGAGGCTTGATGGCATTGCTGCCTATCCAGCGGCAATCTGTGCCTTCAGTTCTCAGGGAGACCTGGGTTGGGAGGTTCATTGGGGGATGCTGGATTGGGCCCTGCATTGCAGCCAGCTGCCCTCTCCTCCTCAGCCCAGTGTGACCCTGCTGCAGCCCAGTGAGGGACACATCTCCAGGGGCCATGATGTTCAGCTTCCTGTAGTGACCAGGACACAGGATGCGTCAGGTATGGCCCTCTTAGGGCATGGGGGTTAACGGGGACAGGGGGCTGATTGTCTGCTGGGAACAGGCCGGTGGATGAGTACGGCTGTGTGTGCAGATCTGGGCAAGTTGGGATGGGCATTGGGGCTCTGGACTGCTTTGGAAGGGGCAGAAGAATGGAGGAGAATGACTGAGTCGTGGGGATATCTGACGGTCTTTCACTAGGAAGGTGACACTCATGCTGGCCCCTCCTGGGCTGGCAGAGTTGCCCCATTGTTGCTTCCCCTGGGAAGTGGCAGCTCAGCCTCACTTCACCCCCAGGCCCTGCCGCCTCACAAGAGCCCCGGCCGCGCACAGCTCCCCGACTGTTCCCATGGGCACGAGGGCTCATCCAGCCTCTCCAGCCACGCCAGACATCAACAGCCCCCAGCCAGCTGGAAAGGACCCATCGCCCAGTGCTCGACCTGGGACATCTCGTGAGAAGCGAGAAGCGCATGTGATGACAGTCATCAGAAAGATGACTTTTTAGTTTTATTAGGTTAGTTAATGAGTAGTTAATAAGTTAGTTAAGTAGTGTTATTTAGTTAATAAAAACCTTTAAAATTACAGGCC
>NW_024358891.1:0-283 GCF_014805655.1 Passer montanus
ATCAGGGGTCTTAATTTCCTTGAACTCACAATTCAAATTACCTCAAAAAATTCGACCTTGCTCCCTTATTTACAGAAACAGCGTCTGAACTTGTATTCTTTGCATGAATTTATTTACTCAAGGATTTTATGTCAGGCATAATCTTCACCTTTCAGAGACTAAATTTCATCTAATTTAATGAATGCATTAACTAAATGGTTCTTTAAAACATTTAAAAAGCAAAAGTCTATACTAAAATTTAAAGAAGATATCTCAGACCAGATTCCAAGGAAAATGAAGAATT
>NW_024358892.1:0-283 GCF_014805655.1 Passer montanus
CGGTGCCGGTGCCGGTGCCGGTGCCGCCGGTGCTGCCGGTGCCGGCGGCGCTGATGACGCTGATCTCGGTGCCCGCGCTGCTCCGGGCTCTCCCGCCGCTCCCGGCGAGCCCGTTCCCGGTGCCCGCGGTGCCCCTGGCTCTCCCGGTGCCCGCGGCGCCGCCGTTCCCGTGCCGGAACATGCCCGGCGCCCCCAGGGCCTCGTCGATGGAGCGGCGCAGGTCGATGGGGGACGGGGGCCGGTACCCGGCCGTGGGGTCCCCGTCCGCGTCCGGAGGGGGCTC
>NW_024358893.1:0-283 GCF_014805655.1 Passer montanus
TCTATTCTCCTACTTTCCTCTGTCCTCTCATCTCCCAGCTCAGCCTTTCTCTCCATTGTTCCCCAGCAATGCCTTGGACAGCCCCAGGAAGGAGAGTTGTTGGGATCACTGGCACATGGCATTAGAGGATGACCCTTTCCTTTCATGCAGCCCCAAACTTGACAGGAAACAGCAGCACATTGACATTTATATTTAACATTCATATTAACATTTCCCATCTCTTTTCCAGGAAGGATCATTGGTGGACAGAAAGTTAAGCCCCACTCCAGGCCCTACATGGCTC
>NW_024358894.1:0-283 GCF_014805655.1 Passer montanus
CCATCCATCCCTGCTATCCCGTCCAGGCCCCTCTCCCAGCCCCTTCCCGTGCCACTGCACTGGAGCCCTTCCCGGCTGCTTCCGTGCTGTGTAATCTGGGCGGGGTCCCCGAGAATCATCCGATAACAAGGTATGGCTTTAGAAGAGCATTCATGCGTTTTGAGCAAGTTCTGACAAAGAGGTTTGCACTGTTGTTGCGATGACTACAAAACCACTGATCTACACAATGCCTAGAAACAAACATTGCTGGGTTTGTGTGAACAAGATATGCCAACATTTCCTT
>NW_024358895.1:0-283 GCF_014805655.1 Passer montanus
AAAAAAAAAGGAAAATTATCTCAGATGTCTGCTCTGACCGTGGATAGGAGAGCAAGTCATTTTTCTATAATATGTATTTAATGAAGCTCCTCTCCTGTCCCATATTGTTCAGTTATTCTTTAAAGCTAAAGGATTGTGTCTGCTTTTTCTTTGTTGTGGTTTGGGGGTTTTTTAAGAAAAAAAGCCAAACATTTTATACATTTTAATAAGGATTTAATTTATAATTAAAAACATTTCTTAAACTGAAAGGCAAATTGGTGCCTGAAAAAAACAGTTCAAAATA
>NW_024358896.1:0-283 GCF_014805655.1 Passer montanus
GGAGAAATCAGCCCAAAAATTGGGGAAATGTCATCAAAATAAATGGGGGGAATCACTCAAAAAAATTGGGAATTTCTCCAAGAGGAATGGGGGAAATTACCCCAAAAAAATAGGAGAAATCAGCCCAAAAATTTGGGGGCAATCACCCCAAAATGAGGGGAATCACCCCAAAAAATGTGGGAAAATTCATAAAAAAAGTGGATTTTTTTTCCAAAAAATGGGGAATTCTTTCAAGAAAAACAAGGGAATTTCAGAAAAAAAAAAAAAAAAGGAAAATTTTCTC
>NW_024358897.1:0-283 GCF_014805655.1 Passer montanus
CCCTCCCTCCCTGCCTCCAAATATTCATCTCCTGTTGAATGCTCTCTTCATAAAAATTGCTGGTTTTTTAGCTTTGACAAAAATCTCATCAGGCTCTGATTTCAGATATTTTTCTGCCCCATTTGCTCTTTGCAGTGGTGATCAAACACAGAAAGTTCTTTATTTGGGAAGATAAATGCATCGATGCACTTGACTCCCTTAAAGTGAAAGAAGGAAATACATAAAGTCCTGGAGAAAATTAATCATAAGCCTTCATTGTGGCAGTCATATTTTCTGGAAAAAT
>NW_024358898.1:0-283 GCF_014805655.1 Passer montanus
GGGTCCCGGGGGGTCCCGGGGGTCTCACCCAGGAAGGTGCTGGCGATGAACTCGGACACCTGGTTCCCCGAGCGGCTCATCCCGGACAGCTGGGACAGCTCCCGGCTCAGCAGCCGCTTGAACTGGGGAGGGGGACAGTCAGGGACCCCCCGAGACCCCCCCACAACCCTCCAGAGACCCCCAGGGACCCCCCAGAGACAGCCCAGAGCCACCCGGAATCACCCAAAGCCCCCCAGAACCCCAGAGCCCCCCCGGGACAGCTGGGACAGCTCCCGGCTCAGCA
>NW_024358899.1:0-283 GCF_014805655.1 Passer montanus
TAGTCTGGTACATTCCACACCTGCCCACGGTTTTCCAAGTGCTTGATTTTATGGATTAAAACCACCAAAGCTTTAACAGCAGTGATTTACCCCTGCAGAAGTCCTAAGGAGGTTTTTTGGGCTGGAGAATCTGGTTTTGGAGACGACACAGGGTTTTGTTGTCCCAGACATGCTTGGGACTTGGGAAAGAGCAGGGAACAGCTGGAACAAAATCCTTATTTTGGGATTGCTGCCTGGATCAGCCTTGTGAGGAAGATGAATGAGGCCTGGAGCTCAACCTGCT
>NW_024358900.1:0-283 GCF_014805655.1 Passer montanus
TTAATTCTATTGGGATAAAACCCTTAGATGAGTTGAAGCAGAATGGGAAAGCAAGTACCTGCTCAAACTTATTTGGAGTAGGATATTGGATGTCTTACCCCAAACCCTTCTTCCCAGGCTAGGGAATATTGGAGGGCCACTCTCACTCAGCTTTACTATTTCATTTATTTCAGACTGCAAAATAACAATCCAGTTGTTAATAACAAACAAACAAAAGCAAGCAAAAAACCAAACAAAACCAAAAAAACCCAAACCAAAACAGAACCCCAGAGTGGGTTGGGTT
>NW_024358901.1:0-2608 GCF_014805655.1 Passer montanus
GGTTTTTTGGGATCGGGTTTTTCTGAGGGGGTTTTTTGGGGTGTCCCCGCAGACGTGGTGTACGTGGGCACGGTGAATCGCGGGGTTTTATGGGGTTTTTATGGGATTTTTGTGGGTTTTATTGGTTTTTATGTGGTTTTTTGGGGTTTTTTTGGGGGGAATTCGGGGTTTTTTGGGATCGGGGTTTTTTCTGAGGGTGTTTTTGGGGCGCCCCCGCAGACGTGGTGTACGTGGGCACGGTGAACCCCGCTCACCTGCCCCTGGGGCTGCTCTTCTGTGGGGTTTTTATGGGGTTTTTGTGTTTTTTATGGTATTTTTACCGGGTTTTTTGGGTTTTTACGGGGTTTTTTGGGGGAATTCGGGGTTTTTTGGGATCGGGGTTTTTTCTGAGGGGTTTTTTGGGGCGCCCCCGCAGACGTGGTGTACGTGGGCACGGTGAACCGCGCTCACCTGCCCCTGGGGCTGCTCTTCTGTGGGGTTTTTATGGGGTTTTTGTGTTTTTTATGGGGTTTTTTGGGGTTTTTATGGGGTTTTTTGGGGTTTTTTTGGGGTTTTTAGGATCGGGGTTTTTTTGGGGGGTCCCTGTGTCATTTTTTGGGGTTCCCCCCGCAGACGTGGTGTACGTGGGCACGGTGAACCCCGCTCACCTGCCCCTGGGGCTGCTCTTCCTGCGCCGCGGCCGCCCGGTGCTGATGGAGAAGCCGATGGCGCTCGGGGCCCGCGAGGTCGCGCAGCTCGTGGGGACGGCGCGGGACAAGGGGGTCTTCCTCATGGAGGTGGGACCCCCCCAGTATCTATTTTTATGGGGTTATTGGGGTTTTTTGGGGGAATTTGGGGTTTTTTGGGATCTGTTTTTTTTCTGAGGGTGTTTTTGGGGTGCCCCGCAGACGTGGTGTACGTGGGCACGGTGAACCCCGCTCACCTATGGGGTTTTTATGGGGTTTTATTGTTTTTTATGGTATTTTTATGGGGTTATTGGGGTTTTTTGGGGGAATTTGGGGTTTTTTGGGATCTGTTTTTTTTCTGAGGGTGTTTTTGGGGTGCCCCGCAGACGTGGTGTACGTGGGCACGGTGAACCGTGGGATTTTATGGGGTTTTTATGGGGTTTTATTGTTTTTTATGGGTTTTTTGGGGCCAGTGCTCCCAGTGCTCCCAGTGCCCCGTTCCCAGCTCGTGGGGATGGCGTGGGACAAGGGGGTCTTCCTCATGGGGGTGGGACCCCCCCAGTATCCCCCAGTATCCCCCAGTGCCCTCCCAGTAACTCCCAGTATGCCCAGTGCCCTCCCAGTGCCCCATTCCCAGTGCTCCCAGTGCTCCCAGTGCCCCGTTCCCAGCTCGTGGGGATGGCGTGGGACAAGGGGGTCTTCCTCATGGGGGTGGGACCCCCCCAGTATCCCCCAGTATCCCCCAGTGCCCTCCCAGTAACTCCCAGTAACCCCAGGTCCCCCCCGGTCCCCCATTCCCAGTGCTCCCAGTGCTCCCAGTGCTCCCAGTGCTCCCAGTGCCCATTCCCAGCTCGTGGGGATGGCGTGGGACAAGGGGGTCTTCCTCATGGAGGTGGGACCCCCCCAGTATCCCCCAGTGCCCTCCCAGTAACTCCCAGTACCCCCAGTACCCCCAGTATCCCCATTTCCAGTATCCCCAGTCCCTCCCAGTCCCTCCCAGTCCATCCCAGTGACTCCCAGTACCCCCAGTGTGTTTTTCCACAGGGTTTCTGGACCCGTTTTTTCCCGCCCCAATCTCTCTCCCAGTCCCTCCCAGTCCATTCCAGTCCATCCCAGTACCCCCAGTTTCTCTCTCTCTAGGGTTTCTGGATGTGTTTTTTCCTTTCCCAGTGCTCCCAGTGCTCCCAGTATCCCCAGTATCCCCATTATCCCCATTCCCAGTGCTCCCAATCTCTCTCCCAGTATTCCCAGTATCCCCAGTATCCCCAGTTTCTCTCTCCGCAGGGATTCTGGACACGTTTTTTCCTTTCCCAGTGCTCCCAGTGCTCCCAGTATCCCCAGTATCCCCAGTTTGTCTCTCTCGGCAGGGTTTCTGGACGCGTTTTTTCCCGGCCTGGCGCCGCCTGCGCTCCCTGGCCCATTCCCAGTCCCTCCCAGTCCATCCCAGTCTATCCCAGTATCCCCATTACCCAATTCCCCGCACTCCCAGTCCCTCCCAGTGCTCCCAGTATCCCCAGTACCCCCAGTTTGTCTCTCCGCAGGGTTTCTGGACGCGTTTTTTCCCGGCCTGGCGCCGCCTGCGCTCCCTGGCCCATTCCCAGTCCATCCCAGTCCCTCCCAGTCCATCCCAGTACCCCCAGTATCCCCGCTATCCCCATTCCCAGTGCTCCCAGTGCTCCCAGTACCCCCAGTTTCTCTCTCCGCAGGGTTTCTGGACGCGTTTTTTCCCGGCCTGGCGCCGCCTGCGCTCGCTGGCCCATTCCCAGTACCCCCAGTATCCCCATTACCGCATTCCCAGTGCCCCCAGTACCCCATTCCCAGTATCCCCAGTATCTCCAGTCCCTCCCAGTATCCCCAGTACCCCCAGTTTGTCTCTCCGCAGGGCTTCTGGACGCGTTTTTTCCCGGCCTGGCGCCGCCTGCGCTCCCTGGCCCATTCCCAGT
>NW_024358901.1:4508-5877 GCF_014805655.1 Passer montanus
GTTTTTGGGGCGCCCCCGCAGACGTGGTGTACGTGGGCACGGTGAACCGGGGGGGTTTATGGGGTTTTTATTGGGTTTTATTGGATTTTTATGGGTTTTTTTGTTTTTTATGGTATTTTTACGGGGTTTTTTGGGGTTTTTATGGGGTTTTTTGGGGGAATTCTGGGTTTTTTGGGATCTGTTTTTTTTCTGAGGGGTTTTTTGGGGTGCCCCCGCAGACGTGGTGTACGTGGGCACGGTGAACCGGGGGGGTTTATGGGGTTTTTATTGGGTTTTATTGGATTTTTATGGGTTTTTTTTGTTTTTTATGGTATTTTTACGGGGTTTTTTGGGGTTTTTATGGGGTTTTTTGGGGGAATTCTGGGTTTTTTGGGATCTGTTTTTTTTCTGAGGGGTTTTTTGGGGTGCCCCCGCAGACGTGGTGTACGTGGGCACGGTGAACCGGGGGGGTTTATGGGGTTTTTATTGGGTTTTATTGGATTTTTATGGGTTTTTTTGTTTTTTATGGTATTTTTACGGGGTTTTTTGGGTTTTTACGGGGTTTTTTGGGGGAATTCGGGGTTTTTTGGGACCTGTTTTTTTTCTGAGGGGGTTTTTGGGGTGCCCCCGCAGACGTGGTGTACGTGGGCACGGTGAACCCCGCTCACCTGCCCCTGGGGCTGCTCTTCTGTGGGGGTTTTATGGGGTTTTTGTGTTTTTTATGGTATTTTTACCGGGTTTTTTGGGTTTTTACGGGGGTTTTTGGGGGTTTTTATGGGGTTTTTTGGGGTTTTTATGGGGTTTTTTGGGGTTTTTTTGGGGTTTTTAGGATCGGGGTTTTTTTGGGGGGTCCCTGTGTCATTTTTTGGGGTTCCCCCCGCAGACGTGGTGTACGTGGGCACGGTGAACCCCGCTCACCTGCCCCTGGGGCTGCTCTTCCTGCGCCGCGGCCGCCCGGTGCTGATGGAGAAGCCGATGGCGCTCGGGGCCCGCGAGGTCGCGCAGCTCGTGGGGACGGCGCGGGACAAGGGGGTCTTCCTCATGGAGGTGGGACCCCCCCAGTATCCCCCAGTATAACCAGTAACCCCCCAGTGCCCTCCCAGTAACTCCCAGTATAACCAGTGCCCTCCCAGTGCCCCGTTCCCAGTGCTCCCAGTGCTCCCAGTGCCCCGTTCCCAGCTCGTGGGGACGGCGCGGGACAAGGGGGTCTTCCTCATGGAGGTGGGACCCCCCCAGTATCCCCCAGTATAACCAGTAACCCCCCAGTGCCCTCCCAGTATGCTCCCAGTATAACCAGTGCCCCGTTCCCAGTGCTCCCAGTGCTCCCAGTGCTCCCAGTCCCTCCCAGTATCCCCGTTATCTCTCTCCGCAGGGATTCTGGACGCGTTTT
>NW_024358902.1:0-282 GCF_014805655.1 Passer montanus
TGGGGAGCCCCCCAGGGACCCCAAAATAAACCCCTGGGGAACCCCAGGGACCCCAAAACAACCCAAAGGTGCTTTTTGGGGGGTTTGGGGTGATTTTTTTGGGGTGATTTAGGGAGGTTTGGGGTGATTTTAGGGAGGAGTTTTGGGGGGTTTTGGAGTGATTTTTGGGGGGATTTTGAGGTGATCTTTTTGGGGGGGTTGGGGTGATTTTTTGGGGGGTTTTTGGGCTGATTTTTGGGAGGAGTTTTGGGGGGTTTGGGGTGAATTTGGGAGGGTTTTGGG
>NW_024358903.1:0-282 GCF_014805655.1 Passer montanus
GTCCCCAAGGGTCCCCAAGGGTCCCCAGGTGTCCCCACCCCCCCTCATTGTCCCCAGGGCCACCCTCCGGTGACACAACGCCCCCCTCCCCGTGTCCCCCCCTTTCCGGGGTGGGGACCCTTGGGGACATTTCCGGTGCCACCCCCGAAGGCGCTGAGTCAGCGAAATCCCGGCCCCAAAAACCGCCCGGAAAGCCCCAAAAATGGGGAAGTGGGGGAGGGGCAGCTTCTGCTTTACTGGGGACAGAGGGACAGAGGACAGAGGGACAGAGGGACAGAGGGA
>NW_024358904.1:0-282 GCF_014805655.1 Passer montanus
ATATTTATTATACAAATAAAATAATAATTTAAAACCATAATACTTATAAAATACATAATGTTTATATACTACATAAATATTTACAAATACTCCATGAAATGCATAGTAATAAAAATATTGTGGCAGATATTTTTTGCAAGACCTATCCTCCAGAAAACCCTTCAATGTGTCCACTATGTACCAGGCCCAACATGATTTCTATTCCACAGCAAACATTTCTGCAGCTTGATGAGCTGCTTTTCCCCATTTCCAGCCATGTCCCAAGTGTGTAACACATGTCAG
>NW_024358905.1:0-282 GCF_014805655.1 Passer montanus
CCGCACGGCACTGCGGGGGTTAAATGGGTCTGGGGTCAGGGAACCCCCCCAGAGCCAAATTTGGGGATCCCCCCCAGGGACCCCCTTAAGGGACCCCCCCTCCCTTAAAATGGGAACTTCAAAAATGGGACCCCTCCCAAAATATGAGACCCCCAAAAATGGGGAAACCCCTCAAAATATGGGACTCCCCCAAAAAAACTTCCCCCCAAAATGGGGAAACCCCTCAAAAGATGGGACCCCCCCAAAAAAATCCCCCCAAAATGGGGAACCCCCTCAAAATAT
>NW_024358906.1:0-282 GCF_014805655.1 Passer montanus
ACAAACAAACAAACAAACAAATGTGAAAGGTCTTATTCTGTGCAAATTATTGCCACACACGAGGCGGATGGGCCTCTCCCTGTTACTTTAAACCTATCCCACCTCATTCACATGAAGAAAATCTTTCAGTCTTTTTACTTCAATATTTACAAGCCCATCAACATGGAATACAACTTGAATGCAGCAGGGTGATGACAGGTAATTACATAAAACCAGTAAAGCATAAATTATTAAATAGAGTCCCTCATGTTCCCAGCTCTCCCTTCCCTTCCCTTCCCTTCC
>NW_024358907.1:0-282 GCF_014805655.1 Passer montanus
CCCCTCACGGTTCCCGCTGTCCCTTCCCGTTCCCTCTCCCGGTCCCCGGTGCCCCCTCACCGTGTCTCCAGGGGTCCTTGGGCTCCACAGCCCCGGACACGATGTCCTCGTCCGAGGGGAACGTGACCCGCTTGGCCCCGGGCCTCCCCCGCCCGTCCCCCGGTGAGGCCTCGGCGGCCGCCGGGGCCGCGTCCCCCGCCGCGGGCTCGGCCTCGTCCATGGCGGAGCTCTCGGTGCTTCAGGGCCGCCCGGGGGGCATCGCCCGCGGCCTCGGGGGCCGCC
>NW_024358908.1:0-282 GCF_014805655.1 Passer montanus
TTTTTTTTTTTTTGGTATTAATAACTAAAAATAGGAACAAAACATAACTTTGAACAGTTATCTAGGGGGTTGCTAAGGCGTTCCTTTTGCACTATGAGGACTTGAAAGAACCTCTTCTGGACAAGGCTTTCTCATTTATCTCAAAGGAAAAAGGGTTTTGCTTTTGTAAAGTTTGTATACAAATATATTTTTCTTTACTAGCCAGGTTCATGGCTTGATCAGGGCCATGAACTTGGCTGGGAGAGGTTTTCTGTATTTTATATTTTAAAAACAAGCTTGTAT
>NW_024358909.1:0-282 GCF_014805655.1 Passer montanus
GCTTCTGGCAGTTTCTCACAGCAGCCACCTCTGTTAGCTCCCCTGCTACCAAAATCTGCCCATGCAAACTGAGTACGGTGTTAGTATAGAAGTCTACACACATATACATATGCCCCAACTCTTCAAGCTGGAGGAGAAATTTCACAGAATCACAGAATACTCTGAGTTGTAAGGGATCCAAGTATTATCAGCTCTTAAGTGAATGGTTTACCATTCACTGGTAGACCATTTACTTAAGGGGGGATCAAACCCCCAACTTTGGCATTATTAGCATCATGCTCT
>NW_024358910.1:0-282 GCF_014805655.1 Passer montanus
CCACAGAGGCCACGCCCCCTGTGACGCAACCCCACACCAGGCCACAACCCCAAGTTGCCCGGTCACGGTGGCCACGCCCCTCTGTCTAGGCCACGCCCCCACGGGGCGGTGTCCCGGTGCCGCCCCTCGAGGCCCCGCCCCCCGGCCCCGCCCCCTCCCGGTTCGCGGCACCGAACGGGACCGGGCGGCACCGAGCGCGCCCAGCGCCCCCTGGCGGAGCCCGGCACCCGCCGGGCACCCGAACCTGCGGGCGGTGCCGGTGCCGGTCCGGTGCCGGTCCGG
>NW_024358911.1:0-282 GCF_014805655.1 Passer montanus
TCTGTACATGCACCCATCCCTGGTGTGCTGCCACACAATGCTCCCTCAGAGTGGTGTACAAACTCAGAGCAGCTGCCATCTCTGGGGACCTGCCTGGTGCTGGCAACAGGATGTTCATGGTGTTCTCATGATGCAGGGGCACCAGAGCAACCTGCATGTCAGAACCCTGTGGTCCTCTCTCATTTTATTTGAGATCAAGGCACTGATACTTTCAAGACACAGAAATTAGTAACCAGCTCCAATGCTTTTTCATCACAGAACCACAGAATAAACTGAGTTGGA
>NW_024358912.1:0-4732 GCF_014805655.1 Passer montanus
ATGGAATTGGAGAGTTGCAGCAAGGAAAAAAGGTCCCAGATCAGGACTTGCCAGGCTTGCCTTGGAAAAACTAATGGTAGGATTTTCACTCATGGGAAAAGAGCATGGAATTGGAGAGTTGCAGCAAGGAAAAAAGGTCCCAGATCAGGACTTGCCAGGCTTGCCTTGGAAAAACTAATGGTAGGATTTTCACTCATGGGAAAAGAGTGAGAGAAAAAAAGGTCAACACTCTTGTTCTCAATATTGAATGTATCCAACCAGGTGCTCCAACTACTCCCCACAAGCCCTCTTCTATTCCTTCACCAGTTTTCCTTTCTAGGTGACACTCAGAGCCCAGCTATGGGAACCCACAGCATGACCTAGCTGGGGCCAGCTCACATGACTGCTATGGTTGAAGAAAACACAAGACATTGCAGCACCTGAAAACACACCCCAGATCACAGGCATTGCTTTCCCATCTCCAGCATGAAAGCCGTGATATATACACAGGTTTGGAATGTTGGAAATGTGACATGGAGGGAAAGAATGGGATGGAATGGGACACCTGTCATCCCCACAAGAGCTGCAAACCCAGATGAGCCTGACATGCCTACGAGAGAATGAGCACCCTCTCCACAAGACACCCACAAACCGCAGCACACCACAGCCACGGCTTGACTTCCCTCTTCACATCCCACTCTCCAAAGCCTTGGTCACGTCCACAGCCCTCCAAAAAAACATCATCATCAACAGGCTTTGCTCATGAACAATTGCATTTAAAAGGGGTCAACAAGGTCAGATGGACACGGAATTCAAAGCTGGACATGACACTGCAGAGTTGTGGGATCGAAAACACTCCCCACTTCAGGAATCACCACTCTGACACAACCAGGAACTGGCCTGCAAAATGCCCCAAGGCCATGGCACAAGGCCCTCCCGCCTCTCCTCAACCACCATAAAAGCCAGCCCACAGCCTCTCTCCCTCACACACTTCTCCTCACGCCTTCTCCTCCTGATCCCGCCAAAACCAGGTAAGCCTCGACTCCTGATCCTCCTCATCCTGCACCCCTGGGCCCTCTCTGCCAGCACGCTCAGACCCAACTTCAGCAGCCCTCACATTTCCCAACACCCCCACTACAGCCTCCACACTCCTTCACTGCCCCTTGCTGCCCCATGCCCCTGCCCTGCCTCACCCCTCTCTCTCTTCCAGGCAGCCTCCACACCACACCCATGGCCTGCAACAGCCTCTGCCGATCCTCCGGACCCACCCCGCTGGCCAACAGCTGCAACCAGCCCTCGGTCCTGCAAAGCCAGGATTCCCGGGTTGTTATCCAGCCTCCCCCCGTCATGGTCACCCTGCCAGGACCCATCATGACCTCCTTCCCCCAGAGCACCGCCGTCGGATCCACCTCCTCCGCTGCTCTGGGCGCTGAGCTCAGTGCCCAGGGACAGCCCATCTCTGGTGGCTTTGGCTGCGGCCTGGCAGGCCTGGGCTGCTCTGGCACAAGGGGCTATGGCTCCATCTGCTAAGGGCCCTCAGCACAACCCCTCACACCACCAGCTCTGGCCTCTGGTAACAGCTGCTGCAACCAAAGCGCCTCGGCTGATGGTACAAGCCAGCACATCAGACCAGCTCTTCTCCATTTCTTCATCTTCCCTCATCCTTCTTCTGCCTCAATAAACTTCTACTGCATCAAAGCATTACACGCCTCCTCTCCTTTTTGAATTCTGCCTCACATGCACGCCCAACACAGTGCCATGCCTTCTTTTTTTTTTTGGAATTCCAGTGGTCTCACACCATCACCCAGGTGTTGGATGGCAAAGGGACACAACACCTTCCTGAACAAGTAGAACCCCACCTGTAATAACCAAGACTGGGTCAGGAATCAGGGTTTAAGGGTGACCATCCAGAACATGACAAAATCACATCTCCTGCCATACCAAAGGCTTTGACACAACACTGGTCTCCTGCTCATTGCTCTGGAAAAGTCTCTTCATGCCAGCATAGCCTTGACAAGATCTCCTTCCATCACAACTCTCACGCCACACAAACAATCACAATATCATCCATGCTCACAGAAACTCAGCAAGTGCTGCAAGGCCTTCCATCGCCTCTGCTCAAGGAAGGCTACCCACAGAAGCATTTCCACAACCATGGACACTTCAGCTTTTCATCTTCCTGCACACAGACACTCCTGCACCTCTTCTACTCTGGGACCATCCTCACAATAAAAGAGCCTTCTTTACACGGCCTATGCAATTCCATCTCTTTTCACTTGTGTTCTTTCTGACTTTTCCTTAGCATGTGCAGCACTGAGAACTGATGTCATCCCTCACTTTCATTCCCTGCCATCCAGCATTTACACACACTGCTAACAACCCCACATCCAGCCTTGCCCCCTGCAAGTCCTAGCACTCTCAGTCCTCTCGCAAATATCCTCCAGCCATTTCAATAGCTTGGCAGCCCTCAACTGGCCTTGGTTCACAAAAGCTCTGCACCTCCTCCCCTGGGCACCCCACAACTGCTCACATTCACTCCCATAATTTTCAACGATGTTCAACAGGCTAGGCCTCATGCATGCAACTCTTGAGTGTCGCCATTTCAAGTTTGACTCCAGCTTGACTTTGCATCACAAGGCTCCGGATCATCTGGTTTAAATATTCTATAAAGAGAGCAGTCCGCCTCACTGACCCTTTACACCACCTCTACATCCTTGCATAGTCTGTGATGATGCACTAGGAGACAGCGCCAAAGGCATTGCTAAGACCTGGAGGGAAACACCAGCCATGGCTGCCTCATCAACCACAGGAACATTCTTAGTTTCTATAGGCAACTCAGAGGACACTAAGACATGATTGTGCCCTCCAAAATCAACTCTAACTGCTCCTCATATCCTTGTATGACCTGCACTTGGAAACACTTTGCTGGGGAAAAAATTGTCCCATCCTTGTGTACAGGAACAAGGACCCTGGAAAGCCATGGGCAAGGCGGCAAGGAGTAAATGCCCTGAAAGGGGCAGCTCCTAATGCCCGGCACAGCCACAAAGCCCAGAGCAGCCTGACAGGGCTCTAAAGGAATGGGCTCCCTCTCTCAAATGCAGCCACATACCAAAATACACCTGGCCCATGGGTTGACATAATTGATGACACCTCCAAGGTGTCATCACTTCCTCAGGCTTTTGTGGTTTATTCTGCTTTCTCTGACACGCACCTTCCAGCAAAATCCTCCCAAATACCAAGCAAGTGCTGCAAGTCCTTCGATCCCCTCTGCTCAAGGAAGGCTACCCACAGAAGCATTTCCACAACCATGGACACTTCAGGTTCTCATCTCCTTGGACAGACAAACTCCTGCACCTCTTCCACTCTGTGACAATCCTCACACTAAAAAAGTCAAGCCTATTCTGCCCATGCAATTCCATCTCTTTTCACTTGTGCCATTGCTAACTTCTAACAACTCCACATCCAGCCTTATCTTCTGGAAGTCCCTGCTCTCTCAGTCATCTGTGAAAAAACCTCCAGCTCTTTAAATATGTGGGTAGCCCTAAACTGGTTTTGTTTAACTAAGCCTGTGGGCCTCCTCCCTTGGGGACCACAGAATTGCTCACACCGACTCATGTAATTTTGGAGGATGTCAAATACGGTTGGACTCATGGATACGAGTCCTGAGATACTTTATTCGAGCGTTAACTTCAGTTTCATTTTCGGTTACAAGGCCGCAGGTCATCTAGTTTAAATGTTAAATAAATAGAGCAGTCCACCTCACTGACCCTTGACACCACCTATACATTCTTGCACAGACTGCGATGATGCAGTAAGAGACAATATCAAAGACAGTGCTAAGAGGTAGAGGCAAACACCAGCCATGGCTGCCTCATCAACCACAGTACAATTTTTTATTTCTGTGTATAACAGAGAGATCAGTAAACATGATTTCACCCTCCAAAATCAACTCTAACTGCTCCTCATCTCCTTGTATGACCTGCACTGGGAAACGCTTTGCTGGGGAAAAAGATGTCCCATCCTTGTGTACAGGAACAAGGTCCCTGGAAAGCCATGAGCAAGGCAGGAGGGAGTAAATTCCCTGCAAGGGGCAGCTCCTCATGCCCGGCACAGCCACAAAGCCCAGAGCAGCCTGACAGGGCTCTAAAGGAATGGGCTCCTTCTCTCAAATGCAGCCACATACCAAAATACACCTGGCCCATGGGTTGACCACATTGATGACTCCCCAAGGTGTCATCACTTCCTCAGTCTTTTGTGGTTTATTCTGCTTTCTCTGACACGCACCTTCCAGCAAAATCCTCCCAGATACCAACTCTCACTTCAAAGCTGCTGCTAAGGTCACATGGATTCCAGCACAGGAGCAGGACATGGAATTGTAGAGTTGCAGCAAGGAAAGAAGGTCCCAGCTCTGGACTTGCCAGGCTTGCCTTGGAAAAACTGATGGTAGGATTTTCACTCATGGGAAAAGAGTGAGAGAAAAAAAAGGTCAACACTCTTGTTCTCAATATTGAATGTATCCAACCAGGTGCTCCAACTGCTCCCCACATGCCCTCTTCTATTCCTTCACCACTTTTCCTTTCTAGGTGACACTCAGAGCCCAGCTATGGGAACCCACAGGATCACCTAGCTGGGGCCAGCTCACATGACTGCTATGGTTGAAGAAAACACAAGACATTGCAGCACCTGAAAACACACCCCAGATCACAGGCATTGCTTTCCCATCTCCAGCATGAAAGCCGTGATATATACACAG
>NW_024358912.1:5399-5984 GCF_014805655.1 Passer montanus
GGCTTTGGCTGCGGCCTGGCAGGCCTGGGCTGCTCTGGCACAAGGGGCTACGGCTCCATCTGCTAAGGGCCCTCAGCACCACCCCTGAAACCACCAGCTCTGGCCTCTGCCAACACCTCCTGCAACCAAAGCACCTCGGCTGATGGTTGCCCTACTTCCACCTCACCCATGATCCCTTCAACTTCTCTCCCTTCCCTTAAATTATTTTGCCTCAATAAATTTTTCATGCATCAAAACCTCACAAGTCTTCTCTTCTTTTGGAATTCCAAACCTCTCACACACTCACCCAGGTGTTGGATTGCAAAGGGACACAACACCTTTCTAAACAGGTGGACCCCCACTTGGAACAAGCAAGCCTGCAACAGGAAGCAGGACTGAAGGCTGACTATCCAGAACATGACAAAATCACATCTCCTGCCATACCAAAGCCTTTGACACATCAATGCTCTCCTGCTCATTGCTCTGGCAAAGTCTCTTCATGCCAGCATAGCCTTGACAAGATCTCCTTCCATCACATCTCTCACACCACACAAACAATCACAATATCCTCCACTCCCACAGAAACTCAGCAGGTGCTGCAAGGCC
>NW_024358913.1:0-282 GCF_014805655.1 Passer montanus
CTGGGCCTTTTCCTGCTGACTTCTAAGCATGGACACAGATTACAAAAAGACCCCTTGTACATTTCTACCAGGCCTGTTCGTCTTCCTTCCCCAGACAATCCTGGGATTTTCTTTCATGCAAGTTGTGACTTCTGCTTCTTGCCCTTCTACAGTGCTCCTGTCAGGAGAATTTGGCTTCATTTTCTCCAGAACCACCAGGCAGCAGCTCCCTGTCCCACTCCACACCTTGCCCATCTCCAGCAGGTTGCACAAGCACAGTGCCCTCGGCCTCCACCATGTGTC
>NW_024358914.1:0-282 GCF_014805655.1 Passer montanus
ACCACCCTTTGGGACCCCAAACACCCCCCCAAACCCCCAAAAATCAACCCCAAACCCCCCAACCCTCGTTTTGCCACCCCAAAACCCATCCAAAACCCCCCAAAAATCCCCAAACCCCAAAAACCAACCCCAAAAACCAGCCCCAAACCCCAAAAACCAACCCTAACCCCCCCCAAACCCCAAAAACCATCCCAAAACCCCATTTTGGGACCCCAAACCCATCCAAAACCACCCCAAACCCCCCCAAACCAACCCCAAAACCAACCCTAAAACCCCTCTAAA
>NW_024358915.1:0-282 GCF_014805655.1 Passer montanus
AATGTCCCCAAATCCCCCAAAAATGTCCCCAAAGCCCCCAAAAACTGTACCAGAACCACCCCAAAATGTCCCCAAACCACCCAAAAAGTACCAAAACCACCCCAAAAATGTCGCAAAACCCCGAAAAATGTGACCAAACCCTCCAAATGTCACCCCAAAAATGCCCCAAATGTCCCCAACCCCCTCCAATGTCCCTCCAAAGTGTCCCCAACCCCCTCATGTCCCAAACCCCCCCAATCCCACCAAGGTCCCCAATGTCCCCAACCCCCAAATGTCCCCAAT
>NW_024358916.1:0-282 GCF_014805655.1 Passer montanus
CTGGCCCACAGGCCTCTGAATCCAGCAGCTCTTCCAGCAGAACTGCCGGACCATGTGGTTGCTCGCCCGTTTACCCGGGGGAGGGGAGGAGGGAAGGGACAGGGAACTCACCAGCCAGGTACAGCAGAGAAGGTCTCAAGGGACATAGAACACCTGGATGCCCCAATTCCCCCCGGGGTAGAGGGCTTTTTTGAATCTGCCCACCCAATCACGTGATGCCCTTCTGGAATTCCAGGATGGACAGACAG
The DNA here is from genome assembly GCF_014805655.1 of Passer montanus. Classification (NCBI taxonomy): domain Eukaryota; kingdom Metazoa; phylum Chordata; class Aves; order Passeriformes; family Passeridae; genus Passer; species Passer montanus. Next base: position 249 of record NW_024358916.1, read on the forward strand.
TGCTCGGCAGGGGTCAGGGTGGGGAAAGGAAGGA
>NW_024358917.1:0-282 GCF_014805655.1 Passer montanus
GAGCCATGATTTTACAAGGGTAACAAGGCTCTTACTTTATAAGGCTTTACCTACATGCAACAGAGAACCATCATTCTTCATGTTATAACAAACAACATTTAAGAAAATGTTTCTCAGGATATTGTGATTTTTTGTACAACCCCAAATATCTGATTGCTTTTCACATCACTTGAGTAGTGATGTGGAAGGTGTTGTAGTGAAAGGCATCTTACTAAGCCCCAAAGTAAACTAATTTACTTACTAAATTTTGGCAGCAGCTATAAGATTCAGGAAAAAGCAAAG
>NW_024358918.1:0-282 GCF_014805655.1 Passer montanus
GGTGTGTTGGTGGCCCCAGAGCTCCTCCCACAGCCCAGTGACCTGCTGTGTGACCCGTGATCCCGACTGCTGGTCTGGGGACATGGTGGGCATTGGGCACAGGGTGGGCATCAGGCATAGGGTGTGTGGGTGCCCCAAGAGCTCCTCCCACAGCCCAGTGACCCACTGTGTGACCCATGGTCCCGAGTGCTGGTCTGGGGACATGATGGGCATTGAGCACAGGGTGGGCATTGGGCACAGGGTGGGTTGGTGGCCCTTGGATCCTTTCCAAGCCCAGTGACC
>NW_024358919.1:0-282 GCF_014805655.1 Passer montanus
AAACCCCCCCAGAACGGCCCCAAATCCCCAATTTTGGGTATTTTTGTACTCCAAATGCCCAATTTTGGGTGTTTTTGGGTGTTTTTGGTACCTTTTTGCTCTGTGTAGCCCGGGGGTGTCATGCAGAGCCTGAGCCTGCCCTCGGCTGCCAGCCTGAGCAGCCCGTTGGCCGCCCTGGCCACGTCGTTGCGCGCCGCCCGCGCCGTCTTGTAGCCTCTCTTCTCTGCCCAGGCTGGGGAAACACGGCCAGAAGTGTCAGAAAATGGCAGGGGAAAGGTCCCA
>NW_024358920.1:0-282 GCF_014805655.1 Passer montanus
TGGGGGTCCCGGGGGGGTTTTTGGGGGTCTCACCTCGGAGGTTCAGCTGCTGTTGGGGTCCCCCCGATCCTGGGGGGCTCCAGAGCGACAGCGACGACCCCGAGAGGGCGGCCCGGGCGGGGCGGGACCCCCGGAATGGCCACGGGGACCCCCTGGGGACCCCAAAAATGGGGAGGGGGAGTCAGGGACCCCAAATTTGGGGAAGGGGGAATCAAGGGAGACCCCAAAATGGGCACGGGAAGGGTCTGGGGGACCCCAAAAATGTGGGGAGGGGGGGTCAGG
>NW_024358921.1:0-282 GCF_014805655.1 Passer montanus
TGGGGTGAAAACGGGAAAAAATGGGAAAATTTGGGAAAAAAATGAGAAAATATGGTGAAAAAAATGGGGAAAAACCAGGAAAGATTGGGGAAGTCACGGGGGAAAATCGCCCAACGTTGGCTTCTGGTTCTGGGGTGAAAAAAGCCAAAATCGGGGAAATTTGGGGTGAAAACGTGGAAATTCGGGAAAAAATGGTGAAAAAAATGAGAAAAAATGGCGGAAAAATTTGGAATTTATAGGGGAAATGAGAGGAGAAAATCGCCCAGGATCTTCTCTGATATT
>NW_024358922.1:0-282 GCF_014805655.1 Passer montanus
AAGGCTGGGCTATGGCCAGAAACAGCTAAAGACTAAAATTCAAACCCCAAGTACAGCCTGACTACCCACACAGACCCAGGAAGGTTCTCTGCAAGAGCAGGGGACTGGTACAGCCTGAACAGCCACACTCATGCTGTGTTCAAAATCTGAACAAAACTAAAATTGATACTGTTCATTTTATAAAGTCTTTCAGAGGGAGCAGAAAAAAGCATTCAAAACCAGCATTTTGTTGGCTATTTAAATGTTTTTTAGTTCTGCCCTTAGACATCTGATGTGAATCTT
>NW_024358923.1:0-2138 GCF_014805655.1 Passer montanus
TTGGGGGGGGTCACCTCCATTTTTGGGGGGTTTCACCCCAAAATATTCGGGGGAGGGGGAGATTTTAATTCCGGGGGGTCCCTTTAAATCGGGGGAGGGGTTTTGGGGGCGTTCCCTGTGAATTTTGGGATCGCCCAGAAGCTCCGCCCTCCCACCACGCCCATTCATGCAAATATATGCAAATAATCCCATTGTAGCTCCGCCCTCTTCATTAATCCCTCCGAAAAGGCGGGGTTATGCAAATGTACGGTGACGTCACAGCGTATGGACGCCGTACATCCTCGCCCTCACTGCGCATGCGCCGCCTCTCCCCTCACGCTCTGATTGGCCGCTCCTCTCCTCTCTGTGGTCACCGCGCCCGCCAGAGCGGCTCCTCCCGTCTCTATGGCCGCCGCTCCCTCCCGCCGCCCCGCCTCGCTCTTCCCGCTCCCTTCCCGCTCCCCTCCCGTCTCCGCGCTCCCGCAGCTCCGCGCTCCCCCTCAGCCCCGCCAGCACCCTCCGCCATGACTCCTTCCTCCCTTTCCGTGAGTCCTCCAGGGCGGCCAGAGCGCCGCCGGAAGTTGGGGGCGCGCCCGGAAGTGGCGGGCGGTATAAAAGCAGCGCGCAGGGGCCCGCGGCCTCTTTCGGGCGCGCGGCGAGGTCGGAGCGCGGCGCGAGGGGAGCGCGGGCCGGGCGGGCCGGGCCGGGCTCGGGGCCAGTTCGGGGCTTTTTGGGTAAATTTGGGGCTGGTTTGGGGTTTTTGGGGTCCCCAACGCGTCCTTGTTGTGCCCCCGCAGGTCCCGGAGCCGCCATGGGCCGCCGGCCGGCGCGATGGTGAGCGCGTGACGTCAGCGCGGGGCAGCGTGACGTGGCAATTTTGGGGTCCCTGGATTTTTGGGGTCCTTCCTCCCCCATTTGGGGGTCCTGGTTCCCCCCCACCATTTTAGGGCTGTCCCCCCATAATCACCCTGCGGTTAATTAGGCTGTTAATGACCCTGCACTTAATTAGGCCATTAATTACTGCTGCAGTTAATTAATTTTAGGGTATTCTATTAATGACCCTAAAGTTAATTAGGCTGTTAATTACTGCTGCAGTTAATTAATTTCAGGGTACCCCATTAATGATCCTGCAGTTAATTAGGCCATTAATTGCCCTGCTGCTAATTAAGCTGTGTCCCCATTAATTATCCCTGTAGTAATTAATTCCAGGTACCCCATTAATGACCCCGCAGCTAATTAAGCCATTAATAGGTCTGTTAATGACCCCGCAGCTAATTAAGCTGTTAATAGGTTTGTTAATGACCCTGCAGCTAATTAAGCCATTAATTATCCCATTAATGACCCCGCATCTACTTAAGCCATTATTTGGCCTGTTAATGGCCCCACAGTTCATTAAGCCGTTAATTATTCCATTAATGACCCTGCAGCTAATTAAACTGTTAATTAGCCCATTAATGGACCTGCAGCTAATTAAGCCGTTAATGACCCCGCAGCTAATTAAACTATTAATAGGTTTGTTAATGACCTCACAGCTAATGAAGCCATTAATTACTCCATTAATGACCCCACAGTTCATTAAGCCGTTAATGACCCCACAGCTAATTAAGCCATTAATAGGTCTGTTAATGACCCTGCAGTTCATGAAGCCGTTAATGACCCGCAGCTAATTAAGCCATTAATAGGTCTGTTAATGACCCTGCAGTTCATGAAGCCGTTAATGACCCGCAGCTAATTAAGCCATTAATAGGTCTGTTAATGACCCTGCAGTTCATTAAGCTGTTAATGAGCCCGCAGCTAATTAAGCCATTAATAGGTCTGCTAATGACCCTGCAGTTCATTAAGCCGTTAATGACCCCACAGCTAATTAAGCCATTAATAGGTCTGTTAATGGCCCCGCAGTTCATGAAGCCGTTAATGACCCCGTTAATGAGCCCGCAGCTAATTAAGCCATTAATAGGTCTGTTAATGACCCTGCAGTTCATTAAGCTGTTAATGAGCCCGCAGCTAATTAAGCCATTAATAGGTCTGCTAATGACCCTGCAGTTCATTAAGCCGTTAATGACCCCACAGCTAATTAAGCCATTAATAGGTCTGTTAATGGCCCCGCAGTTCATGAAGCCGTTAATGACCCCGTTAATGAGCCCGCAGCTAATTAAGCC
>NW_024358923.1:5389-6059 GCF_014805655.1 Passer montanus
CAGCTAATTAAGCCATTAATAGGTCTGTTAATGACCCCGCAGCTAATTAAGCTGTTAATAGGTTTGTTAATGACCCTGCAGCTAATTAAGCCATTAATTATCCCATTAATGACCCCGCATCTACTTAAGCCATTATTTGGCCTGTTAATGGCCCCACAGTTCATTAAGCCGTTAATTATTCCATTAATGACCCTGCAGCTAATTAAACTGTTAATTAGCCCATTAATGGACCTGCAGCTAATTAAGCCGTTAATGACCCCGCAGCTAATTAAACTATTAATAGGTTTGTTAATGACCTCACAGCTAATGAAGCCATTAATTACTCCATTAATGACCCCACAGTTCATTAAGCCGTTAATGACCCCACAGCTAATTAAGCCATTAATAGGTCTGTTAATGACCCCGCCGTTCATGAAGCCGTTAATGACCCCGTTAATGAGCCCGCAGCTAATTAAGCCATTAATAGGTCTGTTAATGACCCTGCAGTTCATTAAGCTGTTAATGAGCCCGCAGCTAATTAAGCCATTAATAGGTCTGCTAATGACCCTGCAGTTCATTAAGCCGTTAATGACCCCACAGCTAATTAACCCATTAATAGGTCTGTTAATGACCCCGCCGTTCTTGAAGCCGTTAATTAAGCTGTTAATGAGCCCGCAGCTAATTAAGCCAT
>NW_024358924.1:0-282 GCF_014805655.1 Passer montanus
GAGGCCGGCCCGCGCTGCCGCGGCCGCGAGCCGTGCGACGTGGCCGAGGAGACGGCGCGGCGCTCCTCCTCCGAGCCTGCCGGGCAAGGGGGCAGGGGTCAACGGTTGGGTCAACGGTTGGGTCAAGGGGTCAAGAGTTGGGTCAAGGGGTCATTGGTTGGGTCATCGGTCATTGGTCATTGGTTGGGTCATTGGTCTTGGGTCAAGGGGTCAAGAGTTGGGTCAAGGGGTCAAGAGTTGGGTCATCGGTCACTGGTTGGGTCATTGGTTGGGTCATTGGTC
>NW_024358925.1:0-282 GCF_014805655.1 Passer montanus
CCCAATTTTGTGGGGTTTACCAGGAAAATGTCTGTGTTTTCTGCGTGAGGGCAGACCCCCGGTTCCCGAGGGGGGAGACCCCCTCAGGACTGGGCCTAATGGCTGAATCTCGATTTTTTTGGGTTTTCCAGGGGAATATCTGCATATTTTGCATGAGGGGAGACCCTGAGACTGCCTTCAATAGCTGAATCCCAGGGTTTTTTGGGTTTTCCAGGAGAATATCTACATGTTCTGCGTGAGGGCAGACCCCCCAGTTCCTGAGGGCAGAGACCCCCAGGACCA
>NW_024358926.1:0-282 GCF_014805655.1 Passer montanus
ATTAATGGCATGTAATTAACTGGCAATCAATGAGCTACACAGAGATTAGTGTCAGTGATGTAACTCATAAACCATACACTGCAATCCCTTCAGAAAACGCTGATAAACATCCCCAACCTCTGAGCATCCCTGTGTTACTAATCCCAGGCAGTGCAATCCCCACAGCTCCTCTGGAGAAGCCCCAGCCCATGGAGGCTCGCCCTCCTGCGCTCCCTGGCTGCGAACTCCGGGCTGGAGCTGCCGGGAGAGCCCCGCGACCCCGGCCCGGCCTCGCCCCGGCCC
>NW_024358927.1:0-282 GCF_014805655.1 Passer montanus
TGGCACCAGCAGTGGAGGTGACATCGGGGGTGGTGGTGGCATCGGGGGTGCCGCGACCTCAGGGGGGTGGCATCACGGGTGGCAGCATCAGGGGTGGAGGTGACATCGGGGGTGGAGGTGACATCAGGGATGGTGGTGGCACCAGGGGGCTGGCAGTGCCTTTAAAGGTTGGCAGTGTCACGAGGGCTGGCAGTGCCACCAGGGGCAGGGGTGGCACCGGGGGTGGTGGCACCAGGGGTGAAGGTGACATCGGGGGTGGAGGTGGCATCAGGGGTGGTGGCA
>NW_024358928.1:0-282 GCF_014805655.1 Passer montanus
AAATGAGATTTACATGGCACCTTTGTGCCTCCCACAGAACATGAAAGAAGAGTTTGGGCGGCTGAAGGAGGCCTTAGAGAAGTCAGAAGCCCGGCGAAAGGAGCTGGAGGAAAAGATGGTCTCCATGCTGCAGGAGAAAAATGACCTTCAGCTCCAAGTGCAGGCTGTGAGTGACCCAGATGTCCTGGCCCTGCGCTCCTTTTTCATTCACCTCAAACCAAGCTTACCCCTTCCAGGAGCAAGACAACCTGGCTGACGCTGAGGAGCGCTGTGACCAGCTGA
>NW_024358929.1:0-282 GCF_014805655.1 Passer montanus
CTCCGTGGCCTCTCTGGAGGAGGGGATGGAAGTTTTCACTTGGACTTTTGTACTTTTGTGGCAAGAGGAAAAATTTCCTGTTTTCTAAGCACAATTTTCCTCTCAGAAACTCTCCCCTTTAATTGGGTTCTTTGTTGAGCTCTTTTCTTTTGAGTAATTAAAAAACTATGACCTTTACTAATTAAATTTAATAATTAAAAAGTAATTTTGAAAGCAGGTTCCTCAAATTAGGTTATTTATTTCTTTTCTTTCTGCAGAATAAAATAATTTTTCTATCATCAG
>NW_024358930.1:0-282 GCF_014805655.1 Passer montanus
ACGCCAGCTGCCGTCGGCCCTGCGGCACAAGTACGTCTCCCAGATCTCCCAGTTCGCCCAGTTTGCCCAGTACAACCATCCCAGTATCCCCAGTTGGGCCCTCACGCCAGCTGCCGTCGGCCCTGCGGCACAGGTACGTCTCGCCGATCTCCCAGTATCCCCAGTTTGCCCAGTTTGCCCAGTACAACGCTCCCAGTTTGCCCCTCACGCCAGCTGCCGTCGGCCCTGCGGCACAGGTACCGCTCCCCGATCTCCCAGTTTGCCCAGTATAACCATCCCAGT
>NW_024358931.1:0-282 GCF_014805655.1 Passer montanus
ATTTGGGCTGATTTTGGGGTGGATTTGGGGTGATTTGGGCTGATCTGGGCTGGTTTTTGGGTAATTTGGGCTGGTTTTGGGCTGATCTGGGCTGATTTTGGGGTGGATTTGGGCTGATCTGGGCTGATTTGGGGCTGATTTTGGGGTAATTTGAGCTGATTTGGGGTGATCTGGGCTGGTTTTGGGGTAATTTGGGTGATCTGGGCTGATCTGGGCTGGTTTTGGGGTGGATTTGGGCTGATTTGGGGATGATTTTGGGCTGATTTGGGCTGTTTTGGGGTG
>NW_024358932.1:0-282 GCF_014805655.1 Passer montanus
GTAAACATCGCTGTCTTCCTTCACCTTCATGTCACCATTCCCTTAAATGGCATAGTCTTCTTCATCTGCAGCCACAGGACTGCCTTCTCTGTCACTTCCACTGCTGCTACAGTCAGCCTCCACAGCCTCATCAGTGTCTTCTCCATCTTCCCCTAGATCAACATTGTCATCTTCCTCTTCTGTTTCCCCGTCGTCGTCTCCCAAGATGTTGCCGCTGCTGCTGGCCTCATGGCTCCTTCTCCTGCAGCTAAACCACAGGCCCAAGAGGAGCAGGACTCCAGC
>NW_024358933.1:0-282 GCF_014805655.1 Passer montanus
TATAAAAAAAAGTTCCCCGTATTGTTATAGATATAACATTTTTCCCATATAGATATTAAAAAAATTCCCATATATAGATATTTTAAAAATTCCCATATATAGATATATTTTTAAAAAATTCCCATACATAGGTATATTTAAAAAAAATTCCCATATATAGATATGTTAAAAAATGATTCCCATATATAAAAAAAATTTTCCCATACATAAATTTTTTTCCATATATAAAATTTTCCTCCTATATATCTAAAATTTTTTCCCCATATATACACATAAAACACT
>NW_024358934.1:0-5926 GCF_014805655.1 Passer montanus
TTTGTGTTTGTTGGAGCTCCTGGGATGTGTTATTGGATATTTTAACAGTATCATTTGCTATTTCTTCTAAAAATCTGTTTAGCTTGTTACTGTAATATCCGCAGGATGAGGCAGTGCACATGGGGCACAGGGGGAACCAGAATCCTTGGTTTTCTGAGACCAAAGGCACCCCTTGGGGGGAAAATGTTCTCTTGGCCCCAACTCTTCCTTGTGGTTGTTGCCAAAGGACCCTAAATGGTGGCCCTGCAGCTGGGAGTGGTGTGACACTGACACTGACCTGCTTCAGCACCCCAGTTTCTACTGACATTGGGAGTGATGGTGAAGCACAGAAATCTTCTCACACTGTGGCCTCTGTAACTAGAACAGGGTTCAGTTTCTCCTGAAGGGAAATCCTAGTGAATCCTGTCAAACGGATCATTGCATTCCTGTGTTCCACAGCACAGTTTTCTGTAACTGTCCCTGCAGTGACTCCGTTACGAGGCAGAGCCCATCAACAGAGTTCTGGCCACCCCAGAGGATGGGCCCTCCAAGGGAACCCCATTTCTGCCAAATTCAGCTGAGAACATACTCAGCAATGAGTGACATTGAGTACTTTGGCTACTTTGATCTTTAAATTTTCAAAACAGTTTTGATGACCAATCCCTTGGTGAAACCCTAGAGGTGTTTGCGGCAAACGAAGATTCTGGCTGACTCTCAAGATACAACTTACAGACATCAGCAGTACTTCAGTGACAAAGTCACTCATTCTTTTTCCTCAATCTCATTTAGGTTAGGAACAATAATTCTGTTGTCCATGGAGCTGGCACTGTGTTAATTCCAGAATAATGCCCCCAAGGTCCTTTGCTGTTCAGCTTTAGCGCAGTGTCTGTGGGTAACAAGGCTTGGTGGGGCCCTTTCCCCTTTGGCTGGAAGGGGGCCGGGTCCCAGTCCCTGAGGGCACCCAGGCTCCTGGATGGAATTTGTGTGCAAGTTCCTCAGTGTCACAGCAGCCTCCACATGGAGCCCTGTGGATCAGAGCATTTTCCAAAGGGGCCATTGGGGCAAACAGGGAGATTTGGTCTGGCAGGATGTGTAAAACAGTATCCTGTAATATCTCCTTGTTCTCACACAGAACACTTGGCTGCAGGGACACATTTCCATTGTTCCTGCCCAGGTTTCAGGATTCAAACAGTGCTGTCTTTCCCAGGAGCAGTTCCTTCAGCTGCCATGAGAGGGCCTTTTGGCCTCCGGGACCACACTCTTGCTCCTTTATTAGGACTGCTGGATCCAAACCCTTGTCTACACCAACAGCAGTGATTTGAGACGGATGTCTTTTTTTCCCAATTGTTTTAAAAACTGACAATATCAATAATAGTGCTATCCTGTAATTGAATAATCCAGTCTTGTTCACTATTGTTTAACACAATTCCTTTAATTTCTCCTTGATAATCTGCATCAGTTCCTCCTGCCATGACATGAACACTTTGCAAGGCCAAGCATGAGTGAGCAGTTATCAAACCAAAGTGTCCTGGAGGAATCTGATATTCCTGTTTTGGTATTAATAACTCTCATTTGCTTCTGATTTATCCTAACTAATTCCAGTGCATGGAGGTCCAGCCCTGCAGCCTCTGGGCTGGCCCTGCCAGGGGCCATCACACCCACAACAATTTCCCAGGCAGTCTAAGCCTCACTGTCCATGGCTGCATTTGCAAATTGGGTGCAGCTGTGCACAGCCAGGGGGTTTCCATTTCCCCAGTGGGCTATTGTTAAGGGCATGGAGCACATCTGGGAGATGGGTTCTCCATGGGGACAGGTTCCCATCTCCTCATTTTCTCAACTGCACTTTTAACAACCCCTTTATCCAATCAACCAATGCTGCAGCTTGTGGATTGTCTGGCACATGAAAAACCCAGAAGTCTTAATCATTGTATTTCTCACAGTAATAGAAAAAGCATTTTGCATCACAGTATCAGCAAAGCCTACAAAAATTGCCAATTTCATCCCTTTCTCCTTTATTCATTGTATACAATCTCACAAGTTTACCACTGACAGTTGCGTCTTGGCCAGTTCTTTTCTGTAGGGTATTTACTGTTACAGTGAGCAGCCAAAGCTGACATATTAACATTGTCACTCTGATTTCACATTATCAAATTTTAATTACATAGAAATAAATTTGATTTATTATATTACATTGTATTGTATCGTATCATATCATATATCATATCATATCATATCATATTATATTATATTATATTATATATGTTCTGGTTTGAAAGAAAAACCAGTCAGACTCTCCAAGTCAGAAATACAATTTGTTAGGAAAAAGGGGGAAAAAAAACCCAAATACATGCAACAACGCAAAAAAAAGGAAAACCACTGACAGTGTCAGAATACAACCTGACACCCTGCTAGTTAAGGTGGTGTTAGCAGTCCAGACGAAACAGTCTTGTTGAAGTGGTGATCCCGTAGAAACTATCTGGTAGCTCTTCTCCTCTGGAAACCAGTGGGTAAGGGCAGCTTGTTCCGTCCCAAAACCCAGATTATATCCAGGTGGGGATGCTTAGCACCTCTCCTATCTGGGCAGAGCATTTCACAATGGGCAGATATCTATCTGAGTCATTGGGTGGGTCCTTGATTACCCATTAAACAGAAAGGCTCCAGGAGGGAGTTATCTCTGAGTCATGTGGCAAGGCATTGATGGGCCCATTAATAGGAGATAAGGAAAAAAGAGTGCCCCTCCTGGTTTCAACAGCTCTTGAGGATGGGAATAAAATACATCTTTATATTGTAACCTAGGATATAATCTACCCCTTATTCTATAAAACACAGAATGAAACTTTACTCACAGTTCTCACTTAAAATTAGGTCTCCTTGTTGTACACAATGGGATTCCCCATCCTTCTGCATTATCCACCAAGTGCAACCAGGTCCTTGAGCAAAAACAATCCCATGGATGGGTTTGCCCCTGCCTGCAGTAGGATTAATCCAAACAGTCTTTCCTAAAATACCTTTCATGTGTATCACAGGAACTTTGTCTCCATCCACTGTGTGCAAGGGTTCAGAGTGGGCAGGACCAGCTTGATTGATTGACCCTCAGGTGCTGACCATCCAGGTGGCTTTTGCTAAGTTCATTTCCCAATTTCTGAAGGTTCCTCCACCAAGTGCCTTCAGGGTAGTCTTAAGTACTCTGTTGCACTGTTCGACTTTCCCGGCCACTGGTGCATGATAGGGGATATGATATATGCATTCAATACTGTGTTCCTTGGCCCAGGTGTTGATAAGGCCGTTCTTGAAATGGTTTCCACTGTCCAACTCAATCCTCTCAGGGGTGCCATGTCTCCCTAGGATTTGCTTTTCTAGGGCCAAGATGGTATTCCGGGCAGTATCATGAGGCATGGGGTAGGTCTTCAACCATCCTGTGGTTGCTTCCACCATGGTCAACACAGTGTTTGCCTTGGCAGGTTTGGAGAAGCTTGATGTAGTCAATTTGCCAAGCTTCTCCATACCTGTACTTCAGCCATCGCCCACCGTACCAGAGAGGCTTCACTCGCTTGGCTTGTTTGATTGCAGTACAGGTCTCGCAGTTGTGGATGACCTGTGAGATGTTGTCCATAGTAAGGGCCACCTCTCAGTTATGGGCCCATCGGTATGTTGCATCTCTTCCCTAATGATCAGAGGCACCATGGGCCCACCGAGCTAGGAATGATTCTCCCTTGTGCTGCCAGTCTAGATCCACCTGTGATACATTCACCTTGGCAGCTCGGTCCACCTGCTCTTTGTTGTGATGGTCTTCATGAGCCTGATTCTTGGGTATGTGCACATCCACATGTTGAATCTTCATGGTCAGCTTCTCTGCCAAGATGGCAATGTCCTGCCATCTCAGCGGCCCAGGTGGGCTTCCCTCTGCACTGCCAGTTGGCCTTTTTCCAGAAGTCCAGCCATCCCCACAGAGCATTAGCTACCATCCACAAGTCAGTGTCAAAATAGAGCCTCGGCCACTTCTCTTGTTCGGCACTATCCAAAGCCAGCTGGACAGCTTTAAGCTCTGCAACCTAACTTGATCCGCCTTGTCCCTTGGTAGCTTGGGCAACTCGTTGTGTGGGGCTCCATACTGCAGCTTTCCATTTCTGGTTAGTGCCTACCATTCAGCAGGAACCATTAGTGAAGAGGGCATATTTGTCTTTCAGTCTCTGTAGCTCATTATATGGTCTGGCTTCCTTGGCACGTGCCACTTGCTCCTCTTCTTCTTCAGAAGAAAATCCAGAAGTCTCCCCTTCAGGAGAGTTTTAATTTCCAGAATGGCACAGTGATTCACATTTCTAATATGGGCGCACTGGGTGATGAGGGCAATCCACTTGCTCCATGTGGTGTCGGTGGCATTATGTGTGGAAGGAACCCTTCCTTTAAACATCCACCCCAGCACTGGTAACTGGGGTGCCAGAAGCAGCTGCATTTCGATGCCAATTACTTCTGAGGCAGCTTGAACGCCTTCATAGGTGGCCAAGATTTCCTTCTCTGTGGGAATGTAATTTGCTTCAGAACCTTTGTAGCTCCGGCTCCAGAATCCCAGTGGTCGACCCCGAGGCTCCCCAGGCACCTTCTGCCAAAGGCTCTGGGATAGACCATGGTTCCCAGCTGCAGGGTAGAGCATGTTCTTCACCTCTGGTCCCATCCTGGCTGGGCCAAGGGCTACTGCATGAGCGATCTCCTGCTTAATCTGGGTGAAGGCTTGTTGCTGTTCAGGACCCCAGTGGAAATTGTTCTTCTTGCGGGTAACCAGGTAGAAAGGGCTCACAATCTGACTGTACTCAGGAATATGCATTCTCCAAAAGGCTATGGCGCCTAGGAAAGCTTGTGATTCCTTCTTGTTGGTAGGTGGAGACATAGCAGTGATCTTGTTGATTCCCTCTGTCGGGATCTGATGACATCCATCCTGCCACTTTACTCCTAGAAACTGAATTTCTTGAGCTGGTCTCAACCTTACTTCACTTAATGGCAAAACCAGCTTTCAGCAGAATATGGATAATCTGTCCTTTTTCCAAGACTTCCCCATACAATGTTGTGCTCCCCCATACAATGATGTCATCAATATACTGTAGATGTTCGGGAGCCTCACCTTTTTCCACTTCAATCTGGATCAGTCCATGGCAGATGGTGGCACTGTGCTTCCACCCCTGGGGCAGTCGATTCCAGGTGTACTGCACTTCCCTCCAGGTAAAGGCAAACTGAGGCCTGCATTCTGCTGCCAAAGGAATGGAAAAGAAGGCTTTGGCAATATCGATGGTGCTGCACCACTCTGCTGCCTTGGACTCCAGCTCGTACTGAAGCTCCAACATGTCTGGCACGGCAGCGCTCAGTGGTGGTGAGACCTCGTTCAAGCCACCGTCCGCCTCCATTCTCCACTGGACTTATGCACTGGCCACATAGGGCTGTTGAAAGGTGAACGAGCCTTGCTGAGCACCCCTTGGCTCTCCAGTTTATGAATCATCTCATGGATGGGAATCACAGAGTCTCTGCTGGTATGATATTGCCGACGGTGCACTGTTGCTGTGGCCATTGGTACCTGTTGTTCTTCAACTCTCAGCAGTCCCACAGCAGAGGGGTCGTCTGAGAGACCAGGCAAGGTATTTAGTTTTCTGATGTCTTCTGTCTCTACAGCAGCTATCCTGAAAGCTCGACAATGTCCTTTTGGGTCTTTGAAATATCCATTTCTGAGATAGTCTGTGTCAAGGATGCATGGGGCCTCTGGGCCAGTCATGATGGGGTGTTTCTGCCACCCGTTCCCAGTTAAACTCACTTCAGCCTCCAATACAGTCAGCTGCTGGGATCCTCCCGTAACCCCAGAAATAGAAATGGATTCTGCTCCTAAGTACCTTGATGGCATCAGGATACATTGGGCACCGGTGCCAACCAAAGCTGTGTATTTTTGTGGGTCAGATGTGCCAGG
>NW_024358935.1:0-282 GCF_014805655.1 Passer montanus
GCAGAGCTCCTCCATCCCAGCAGGGAGTGAGACACTTCCTGCCACGCTTATCTCCCTGGCCAGGCAGCCTGAGGAAGCCCAACACCCTGGTGCTGCTGCTGGCTGGCTGCAGGCCAAGGGTGCTCCCGTGTTCCTCAGAAACCCAGCAGGGCTGCTCCCTCTGCCCTGGGCACAGCCACAGAGCCCATGCCAGCAGCCGAGGCTGGCAGCGTGTCCTGCAGCCGGCACAGCCCGAAAATAAACATTTCTGACCTGGCTTGACTCTTTACATCACCCAACCCC
>NW_024358936.1:0-282 GCF_014805655.1 Passer montanus
ATGATTATAAAGCAGTTGTAGATAGTGTAATTATTTTGCTTTTCTGCTTTTTAGATTTATCAGTCATTGCTTTGCAAATATCCAGTCCTTCACATCAGGTTCTGTCATGATAAATATTCCACTTCAGTTTCCTATGAAATGGAATTGCTGTGGCTGACAATGTTTCACTAGTGAACTGCAGTAATTAAATAAGTTTCCTCATGAATTTTTGTCCTTTTCTACACCCTTTTTTAGACTAACTTCTATTTCAGCTTATATTTGAATATGGAACATCCAGATTTA
>NW_024358937.1:0-282 GCF_014805655.1 Passer montanus
CCCGCCGCCATCTTCCCGCGCTGCTCGCGGCCGGGCCGCGCGGGGGGCGGCGGGGCGGCGCCTCACGGGGCCCGGGGGGATCGAGGGGGCCCGGGAGGTGCTCGGGCGGTGCCAGAGGCGGTCCCAGCCCGGAGTGGTGGGGGGGGAACGGCTCGGTGCGGGCGGTGCACGCCGGCGCGGAGGGGTAGCGGGGGGCCCCGCGGGCGGTGCCGGAGGCGGTGCGCCGGTACGGCCGAGGCGGTGCCGGTACCGGAGGGCGGTCACGGCCCGGCCCCCCCCGCC
>NW_024358938.1:0-282 GCF_014805655.1 Passer montanus
CCCGGAATAGGGAGAGCCCCATGGGAGAGGGACAGCCCCAAATATAGGGACACCCCCAAATAGGGACAGCGCCATGGGAGAGGGACACGCCCCTAAAAACGGGACACCCCGAAATAGGGACACCCCCAAATAGGGACAGCCCCCCCAAAAACGGGACACCACGAAATTGGGAGAGACCCAAAAATAGGGACACCCCCACGGGAAAGGAACAGCCCCAAAAATAGAGACACCCCAAAATAGGGACACCCCCCTAAAAACGGGACACCCCGAAATTGGGACACC
>NW_024358939.1:0-282 GCF_014805655.1 Passer montanus
ATGAGTCAGGAATTTATTTTCTGTAGGTGAGAAGTAACTTCAGAGAGCTAATTGATTTTGTATGCTTAAGACAAAGAGGTTTCCTATTTGCAGGGAGGTGTTGTAATTCTCTATAGGTGGGGCTCCAGAGTTATATAATCTCAAGGCGGAACTGCTGAGAGGTTAGAGTGCGTTACACTGTGCACGAGGTAAGTGGGGATATAATTTTGGACATGCTGGGAGTTTTGTACGTGAAACACAGTCATTGGATGGCTTTTATAGATTAAATGTGTGTATGTACTT
>NW_024358940.1:0-282 GCF_014805655.1 Passer montanus
ACATTTTATTAGCCTGCATTTTTAAGACCATTTGTTTATCTGTGCTGTTGTCAGACAATGTTCTATCAAAGTGCTGCAATATTGAAATATCAGTGTACATTTATGAACCATAGAAGACTGAGATTCCCTAAATAAATGCAAGCAGTGCAAAGTGATTTGTAGGCAAATCATATGTGGCCTAATCATATTCATAAATTCAAAGCACATTTAATCAATTAGTTATAGTTTTATTCACCAACAGTTACAAAGTTTCCTTAATGGTATTGTGAGAAATTATGTTCA
>NW_024358941.1:0-282 GCF_014805655.1 Passer montanus
TTTTGGGGGGTCCTGAGGGGATTTGGGGTCACTTGAGCCATTTTTGGGGGGCATTTTGGGGATTTTGGGGTCACCCGAGAGGATCTTGGGGGAATTTTTGGGGGTTTTTGGGCTCCCCCGAGCCATTTTTGGGTGGATTTTGGTGATTTTGGGGTCCCCTGAGCTGTTTTTGGGGTTTTTGGGGTCCCTGAGCCATTTTTCGGGGGATTTTTGGGCAATTTTGGGATTCCCTGAGCCCTTTTTGTGGGGATTTTGGGGTTTTGGGGGGGAGTTTTGGGGGAT
>NW_024358942.1:0-282 GCF_014805655.1 Passer montanus
AGGAGGTCACCCATTGCTCTTTATAAGTACATGAAAGGAGGTTTTAGCAAGGTGGAGGTCAATCTCTTCTCACAAGTAACATGCAACAAGACAAGAGGAAATGGCCTCACGTTGTGATGGGGAGGTTTAGATTGGGGAGTAGGAAAGATTTCTTCACTGAAAGGGTGATTAGACATTGGAACAGCCTGCTCAGGGAAGTGGTGGAAGCACCAACTCTGGAAGTCTACAAAATACATGTAGATATGGCACTGGATGACATGGTTTAGTGGTGGACTTGGCAGT
>NW_024358943.1:0-282 GCF_014805655.1 Passer montanus
AAACCAGTCAAAGGTCCCTGACACAGTCAGAAAGATTTCAAAAACTGCAGAAGTGAAATATAGGACCACAGAATCATAAAATATCCTGGGCTTGAAGGGACTTACAAGGACCATCATGTTCAATTCCTCTCCCTGCACATCACAGCCCCAGAGTCACACCACGTTCCTGAGAGTGGTGTCCAAATGCTTCTTTAACTCTGGCACTGCCCTGGAGAGCCTGTTCCCATGGCCAAACACCCTCTGGGGGAGGATCCTTCTCCTAATATCCAACCTAAACCTCTC
>NW_024358944.1:0-282 GCF_014805655.1 Passer montanus
CCAGAGGGCAGACTGGCATGGTTAGGGGACTGGCAGAGGAAGTTCCCTGGGAGGGCTTCCTGGAGGACAAAGGAATCCAGGAACCCTGGATGTTCTTCAAGGTGCAGGAGCAGATTGACCCCATGTGCTATAAGACGAGGCAGTGGGGAAGACTGGCCTGGCTGAACAGAGAGCTGTGTCTGGAATTCAGGAAAAAAAGGAGAGCTTACAACATCTGGATGAAGGATGAACCAGATTGAGGAGGACAACAAGGGTGAGGTTATGCAGGAAGAAAATTAGAAG